>NC_039364.1:239540859-239620981 GCF_003573695.1 Papaver somniferum
TTTTTTTTTGACCCAACAATTTTTTGATTTCACCTTCCTATAACTATAAACTTTTTTAAATAGGAAATAAATATGTTATTAGAAGAGCTAACATCAGTTTATCTCTGATTAAAGATTGAAGTGATTATGTCAAATATTACGTGTAAGCAATTCCCTACTAGGTGTAAGTTTTGAACCTGATACTCCTTAGGCCATTTGATACCTTCCTGAGCAGAAGTTGCCTTTGCGTTTTCTTCCTTTCATGCTGTAAGAATTTGGATTTATTATAATGATTGGCTCTATCTCCAAGAATTTTGGATTTTATCATAATGATCAAATTATATCTGAACTTGTTTCCACTTTCCCAGTCGTTCTAGATACACTTTTAAAATACGAGCTTTGTCTAAAGAAAGCTCGTTTCACTCATATACCCCCTTGTTAGAGCATAGCTCGGTTGAACCCACCAAGCGTTGGTATGTCAAGTTTGGTTGTCATATTTTAGTGAACCAAAACTCATTTAAGAGTCGCTTGATTAAATGTACTAGAGTCAACTTCGTATAGGTTAGCTTGAAGTATTAGGATATGAGACATTACAAGTATTGCGAAGACTTGAAGAAGTGAAGAAGTGAAGAGCTACAACCACAACATCATCCTTCCACTTGAGGTTAGTGATATTTGACTTGAACTGTTACGTATCTTTCAAGTCGTGCATATTGAAAGCAAAACTGTGAAGCATGAACACTCTAGATAGACATAGTATTAAGGAATACAATACGAGGTTTATTGCTTAACCATTAAACTTTATAGATAAGACATCAACATAATCGTTTGAATGCTATTGTGATTATGTATGGATATGAGGTGAGGATTTCATCCTAGGAAACAATGTTTTACATGTGTTTTAAGGAAGTAAGTTCATGAACTTGGTTTGTGAATCGAAAAGGAAATCGCCAAGCGTTATTGGGATTGTTATTCATTGCATATCTTATGAAAAACCAATATTTGTGATTAGTACAATCGCTCATGACTTGATTGTGTTCTTGGTAAAACTATTCACATAAGGCTTGACTTATGTATTGGTATGACTTTTATTAGTGAAACCGATCTTAAGTAATCACCTGATGGTATGATCGAGTTTGTGTCAGTTTGTAAAACCTAACTCTTGGTAAAGGGGAACCGATCCTATTAAGAGGTGCAACACATCACAAAGGGGAATCGATCCTTGTATGAGGTGTAGCAAGGTGTATAGAAGAAAGGGGAACCGATCCTATGGACATGTGCAACACATTTTTAGGCAAAGGGGAACCGATCCTATGGACATGTGCAACACATATAAGTTAGATACCATATAGAACCCATCCTAGTACCTAGACAACCGAATTTTGGGAAGCTAGTGTGACTATGCACAGTACTCACATGGAGGTAGAACCGAAACTTGTGTTGCTAGAACCGTTAAACCCATGATTTTTGATCAATCACATAGCTCTTGAAAGTCAGATGAACCAATTCTAAACTTGTTTGGAAGCGTCGTAAATCGGTTTCAAGTGTGTAAGTATGAAAGAGGACTTACAAAGTAAGGATGACGACACACTTTGAACACGTGCATTAATGCGTATCTTTTATTTTTCAAAGATATTCCTTAACAGCTAAAAGGAAGAAAATCCCAGGATAGAAATTAAATAAGTTAAGAATCTTTTAATTAAGTTATATATATGGAAAATAAGAATTAGTAATGTGCATTTACTAATTAAAGATTTTTCAAGGAGATTTCCGGTCAATATTTTGGACAGAGCATTCTTAGGAATTATGAAAACCGAATTTGGAAATTATTATTGAATATCTTGAGAATATTTTCGGTTTTGGGAATTCCTTGGTTTCCAAACTTCCTTGTCTATAAATACTTGAAGTTTGCATTTCTAGCAAACTAATCCTTCGCGATAGTAAACTTCCTCTGTTGTACTGTTACTGGTGAAGCCACCTATTCGGAGAGGAGACTAACCTAATTAGGATAAATCTCTTACGGCCGCTCAGTTTAAAGTCTTCTTTAGGATTGAGAAGCTCTATTAGTATCGTTGGTGGGAAACTAGATAATTGTGGTTTATCTTTGTTTTCGATTGATTTGATTGGATAACGGTGGTTGAACATTGATTGCACCTAGTTTGTTTATGCTTGAGAATCTTCTCTTCTGATATAAGATTCACTCAAACTAGTTCAAAGTTTCGACAGGGATCTTTAGACTGTTGTTAGTTCTAAAGACGATCTCGTGATAATCCATTGTTAACAGACTCCGTTCTGTGTGTGATTGATCACAAGAGATTCAAGTAGTTGTGTGAAGGTGTTTATTGAAGATCTAAGAAGATTTGAAGACAAAGAAGAGATAAAATATATCTGAATTGGTTATTTAAATCTTTGGTGTGCACAATACTTGTTTCAGTAAAAAGAGGATCCAACTATAGTCTGTTTATCCTTGTGGTAGATTGGATTGGTTAGTTGAGTAGATCGGCATCAATACGGTTCTTTGTGATTAAAAGTATTGATTGCAAAATCATACGATTACCTTGGGTAATTGAACATAAGATAGATCTAAGGACCTGCCGAAGGAGTTTATTGAGATAAACAGAAGAGCCTTTGTCCGACTCATATCACTTGGTTGAAGAGAGTTGGTACCAAACAGATTTGTTGTTCCTTTACTGTTTGGAATACAAACCAAAGGAATTGTTCCAAGTACGTGACTTATTCATAAGTTGGAGGCGTGGGAATACAGACGGAAATAGGTGAACTATAGGTTTAGTTGCTTGGTCTCAACTATACGAAGTTGTATTATTTTGTATAACGGCTTAATCCTGAGAGTATTCAATTCTGGACAAGGTCCCGGAGTTTTTTCTGCATTTACGGTTTTCCTCGTTAACAAAATCTTGTTGTGTCATTTACTTTATATTTCGGCATTATAATTGTTTTATTATAATTAAAGTAAATTACACAAACGTTAATTCATATTTAATTGATAAGAAATCCTATTGTGTTTGGTTAAGTCCGAACCTTTGTATCAAGTAAATATACTTCGTTGTTGTACTGTCTAGATCTCGTACCCATACACGATCACACGAAGTGTGAACCGATTAGTTGTATTGTCTCGACTAGACAATCACTTTCGGAGAAAGGACTTATAGGAAGGAAAAGTTTTAGCTTGAGGTATATTTGGGTACCCTCGCCTTTTGAATTGGTATCAGAGCAGGCAAACACGAAAAGGTCTAACAATCTGTGTTTGGTGCGATCCAACCTATAAGAATTGAATCTAATGAATGATTCAGTTAACGTAAAGCAAGACATCAAGAGTTTTGAATTAACACTTGATGATGGCATCTACGATTCAATATCTGAAGAAATCATCTCTAGAGATTCTACGAGACAAGTTAATCTTGTTAATAATGTAGAAACCGATGACGACTGGAAAATACATCTACAAGAAAGGTTAGATGAAATTTCCGACGATGATGACTCAGAATTTGAACAAGAAGTAGAAGAGGATATCTCAGAATACTCTAAACTGCTGGAACCTTTGAAAAATGAAAAACTGAGAACTTCGGATTTTAATGGGTTTTATGACTCCTCTTTGTCGTGAGAAAAGAAACTGAGGAAGGTTTTTCAAGGATATTATATTGGTTTCCGCATCGTTGATTATCTTCTTAAAGATCGTACAGACGAGCTAAATTCTGAGAAATTAGAATGTGAAATTCTTCGAAGAGATCTATTTTTGTCGAAAAAGAAACTTGTTGAATCTGAAGCAAAGGTTACTTCTCAACCAGAGATTTTGAAGAGAAAAAAGGTGTATATCTCTCACGAGAAAAAAACTTAGAGCTGATCTAGCTGGTGCTCTTGATAAAATCAAGACGTTGGAGGTAGAAATTTTGGACCTTAAAAAGTTCAATTTTAGCTCAAACAATTTAACCTCAATGTTAGAAGGAAGTAGAAATCATCGTGATACATGAGGATTGGGCTATAAGGGAATAGATGCTTAAAATATTATCAAAGAGGTAAAATTTGTTAAATCTACTAATTCTTCTCAACCAGAGGCTTCCACTGTTGTCAAAAATGATACTATTTCTTGTGAAGAAGTAAAACCAGTCAAGCCTAAGAATTGTGTTCAACCAGCAGCAATCAAAGAGACCACTTCTGATAATGTCAAGAAAGCAACAACGTTGAAGAAGAAGAAGAAGAAGAAGAAGAAGAAGAAGAAGAAGGAGAAGAAGAAGAAAACTCGTCGAGCTCCAATGCAAGAGGATCCACAAAAAGGTAACACTAAAACTCATACTTCATATGTTTATACTAAGCATTGTTATTATTGTGGTAATAAAGGACACTTGCAATGGGGATGCAAAGTTTGTAAGATGCAAGATGCACTTTCTATTGTATCAAACGAATTGGCTAAGTTTTCTCCTCATAAGAACTCAGATCGGTATTGTCCTAAGTTTAGACAAAAGAATTTTATAATGATAGTTCAAATTTTTCATATCAATCGAAAAGATCATTTCATAAAAGACCCAATTATAGAAAGAGAGATGACTTTTTAAATGCATAAACAAGATCTGATGTTCCAAATTGGAGAAAGGGTGTTTCGCAAAATATTCAAAAGTACAATGATCCTAATGGTATGAAGGAGAAAGCTTCTCCTGCGAAACCCAACTCTAAATGGGTCCCTAAGTCCTCCATAGCCAAAAAGGGACCAAAAGTTAGTCACAAGAATGACTCTCAGCTGTTAATTGTTGGTGACAATAATTACAAGAGTCTTCTTGAAAGACTAAAGAAAGACATCATGTCTGGATTCTCTTGTACTAGTGAACGTTGTGATAATGACACTCTTTATCACAAGTCAAAGAAGAAAAGCAAGAGATGGAACAAGAGAAAACAAACCAAGCAAGAGGTCAAGAATGATGATTCAGTCTTAGTCACTCGTGACGAACAAGACAAGGATTAACTCAACACAACCTAGTTGTGTTGGAATGTGCATGCTCACCTTTGTGCTCAATCTTATGAAGTGTGAGGAAGCATGTGAATCTGAGCACATGATCTCTCGGTTATTATATGACTAATTAACATCTTTAGGGAGATTTGTTTTCTTCTATACTCATACTTTCTCTATCTATATTTGAGATTTTGATAGAAACGGTAATTTTGAGTTTGTTATGTTGATATCTTCTGATCATATATGTGTAGCTCTTGTTTTTACGGTTAAAACGAGCCAAAAATCACTGAATTCGGACATCGTACGCAAAAGTTATGTCAAAAACAGTTTAATGTTGTGATCCGTCACAAGTAACTCTTGGGAACCGATCCTAGTACCATGTCCTAGGGTGAGAATCGATCCTAGTGAGAGGTCCCCATACGAAGAAGTGTAAAAATGATTTTCCCATAACTTCTTCGTCCTAACTCGGAATGACCTCATTCTTTTGCGTTGTTTCCGCAATTCAATTCCCTACAAGATAAGAGGTACTTTCAATACTTGATTTCATGTTGAATATTTATGTTGTATTGCAAATTGATTTATGATATGTATGTTTTCAGTTTTATTACCTTGATATTCGATCTCATAATGTTGTGAACCCTTATGGTTTGGGTGACTTTTTGAGTTAGCAGGATTAAGTTCTAGCCCATGTTGGTAGGATTTATCAAAGGATCATGAGGGGTTCTGATAGAAACAATATGTGAAAAAGTCACAATATGTTGAATCGGTTTGGTTTAGCATAAACGCATATGTCTTTCGTAAGTTTTCAACTTTTGCTTGCAATAGTTAAAAACCGGTTTTCAACCTTTCTCTGGTAAAGGTTGGTTGTTGTTATTCTTTTGTTTTACATAAGGATGACAACATAATGGTATTTCGATATCAATTCTCCCTGGAAGAAGAAGATGCGATCATATTGGAGAAGTGAATGCGAAATTGAGGTAACAATCTTGTTAGTTAATTGTTTTCCTGTTTAAGAAAAGCCTAATTTTATTGCTTATATCTTTTTGCTTTTGCTTAACAAAATTTTGGTACAATTGATGTTTTATTCCATTATGTGTGTATGGACGTGTGTGTGATTCAATTGGTTCCGGTTAGAAAAATTATTGTTATCTTGCTTTGTTGGGTGGTGTCAATTTTTTAGGCTTACAAACGTTTTGGTGCAATTGCAGTGCTTTAATGTTTATGTTGTTTCAATTGCTTCCGGTTGAGGTGAATAATTATGCAAGTTGATTTGTTTTGGTTTGTATGAATTATTTATGGCTTGACAAAAGAATATGTTTACGAGCTGAATTGTTTAGTCCAATTCGATTCCGGATAAGAGAAATTAAGTTAATTCTGATCTTAGTTAGACTTATCAAAGTGGAGGTTTCGGTTATTCAAGTCTAATCGAATGCCTTAACAAGAAATGCTAGTTAACTAACCTAGTATTTGGCTTGTTTAAAACCTAAAGGTCTAAGTTATATGGGTAATTAGTACCCGATGAGAAAAATAGAGTTATCTTTATTTTGGTTTTATCGAATGAAGCGATTGTATTTGTACAATCGGTTTAGCAAAGGAACTAATGTGATTAGTTGATTTTTGGTTTGTTAAACTAGTTGGGAAAATTTCTTCGGGCAATTATTTCCATGATAACATATCAAAACATAATTACTTTGTAGTTTTAGTTTTGATGTTGGTTATCAAAAATGATGTGTGGAACCCTCGTGCTTGACTCAACAGGTTGCAAGTCTATTTTGATATTTGTAAGATCCTTTTCGTATCCTTTTCGTGTTGTCCTTTATTTTTTTTCGTTTCTTTGTCATTTTGTGACAAAAAGGGGGAGAAATATATGGAGTAAACAAGTGATGCTGGTGCCAATTTTATATTGATTGGTGTCACTAGGGAAGAAGGACATTGGTGCTTGAACGTTTATCTAACGAAAGAGGAAAAGCATAGACTAAGGGGGAGTAACATATCATATGATTTGGTATAACAAAGACGTGAGGATTGAAAATATACCTATCTCACCTTTAGTGGGAGTATTAGCTTTGTTATTGTACTGCCGCTATTGCAGTTTTAAGGATTGAATGTATACAGGTTATGTGTTATTGAGTTCTGGAATCAAGTGTATGTGTAATGAATTCTTGTAATTTGTTTATCCATATGATGTAAGAGTTTTGTCACTAAAATTGACAAAGGAGGAGATTGTTAGAGCATAGCTCGGTTGAACCCACCAAGCGTTGGTATGTCAAGTTTGGTTGTCATATTTTAGTGAACCAAAACTCATTTAAGAGTCGCTTGATTAAATGTACTAGATTCAACTTCGTATATGTTAGCTTGAAAGTATTAGGATACGAGACATTACAAGTATTGTGAAGACTTGAAGAAGTGAAGAAGTAAGGAGCTACAACCACAACATCATCCTTCCACTTGAGGTTAGTGATATTTGACTTGAACGGTTTCATTTCCTAACGTATCTTTCAAGTCGTGCATATTGAAAACAAAACTGTGAAGCATGAACGCTCTAAATAGACATAGTATTAAGGAATACAATACGAAGTTTATTGCTTAAACATTAAACTTTGTAGATAAGACATCAACATAATCGTTTGAATGCTATTGTGATTATGTATGGGTATGAGGTGAGGATTTCATCCTAGGAAACAATGTTTTACATGTGTTTTAAGGACGTAATTTCATGAACTTGGTTTGTGAATCGAAAAGGAAATCGCCAGGGGTTATTGGGATTGTTATTCATTGCATATCTTATGAACAACCAATATGTGTGATTAGTATAACCGCTCATGACTTGTTTGTGTTCTTGGTAAAACTATTCACATTAGGCCTGACTTATGTATTGGTATGACTTTTATTAGTGAAACCGATCTTAAGTAATCACCTGATGGTATGATCGAGTTTGTGTAAGTTTGTAAGACCTAACTCTGGGTAAAGGGGAACCGATCCTAGTAAGAGGTGCAACACATCACAAAGGGGAATCGATCCTTGTATGAGGTGCAGCAAGGTTTATAGCAGAAAGGGGAACTGATCCTATGGACATGTGCAACACGTTTTTAGGCAAAGGGGAACCGATCCTATGGACATGTGCAACACATATAAGTTAGATACCATATATATGTCGGGAACCGATCATAGTACCTAGTCAACCGAATTTTGGGAAGCTAGTGTGACTATGCACAATACTCACATGGAGGTAGAACCGAAACTTGTTTTAGTAGAACCGTTAAACCCATGATTTGTGATTGAGTGTTCTTGATCAATCACATAGCTCTTTAAATTCAGATGAACCAGTTCTAAACTTGTTTGGAAGCGCCGTAAATCGGTTTCAAGTGTGTAAGTATGAAAGAGGACTTACAAAGTAAGGATGTCGACACACTTTGAACACGTGCATTAATGTGTATCTTTTATTGTTCAAAGATATTCCTTAACAACTAAAAGGAAGAAAATCCCAGGATTGAAATTAAATAAGTTAAGAATCTTTTAATTAAGATTTTTAATTATATATATGGAAAATAAGAATTAGTAATGTGCATTTACTAGTTAAAGATTTTCCAAGGAGATTTTCGATCAATATTTTGGACAAAGCATTCTCAGGAATTATGAAAACCGAATTTGAAAATTATTATTAAATATCTTGAGAATATTTTTGGTTTTGGGAATTCCTTGGTGTCCAAACTTCCTTGTCTATAAATACTTGAAGTTTGCATTTTTAGCAAACTAATCCTTCGTGACAGTAAACTTCCTCTGTTGTACTATTACTGGTAAAGCCGCCTATTCGGAGAGGAGAGTAACCTAATTAGGTGAAATCTCTTACGGCCGCTCAGTTTAAAATTTTCTTTGGGATTTAGAAGCTCTATTAGTACCGTTGGTGGGAAACTAGATAATTGTGGTTTATCTTTTGTTTTCGATTGATTTGATTGACTAACGGTGGTTGAAATTTGATTGCACCTAGTTTTATTATGCTTGAGAATCTTCTCTTATGATATAAGATTCACTCAAACTAGTTCAAAGTTTCGACAGGGATCTTTAGACTGATGTTAGTTCTAAAGAAGATCTAGTGATAATCCATTATTAACAGACTCCATTTTGTGTGTGATTGATCACAAGAGATTCAAGTAGTTGTGTGCAGGTGTTTATTGAAGATCTAAGAAGATTTGAAGACAAAGAAGAGATAAAATATTTCTGACTTGGTTATATATATAAATCTTTAGTGTGCACAATACTTGTTTCGATAAAAAGAGGATCCAACTATAATCGGTTTATCCTTGTGGTAGATTGGATTGATTAGTTGAGTAGATCGGCATCAATACGGTTCTTTGTGACTAAAAGTTTAGTTGCAGGAAATCCTACACTACACCCCTCATATGATTTCATTGTTGATCAGCTCATTTTTAGGTTTACACTCTTAATTTTATTGATTAATCTTTGAATGTTCTTACAAGAAAGATAAAGAAGTCAAGAATGATCTCTGCTCTGAAATTTCTCTCTCCTATTTACTTGTTTCTTACTCAAAAAATAGACCCCCCTCTCTTTACAACTCGAATGACTATTTATAAGGAAATACATAATGGATGACATCTAATCTGTCCTTTATTTTCAGATACAGTTTGCGACATTCTTGCAACCTTACAAATGTTAACTTCGCAAGCTCTCTAATTTTCGCAAGACTATCACATCTTTCTCATGTTCCTTGCTGACGTCGTTTCTGAAATTATTCTGCGACGCTATTGTGATGTACCATTGATAATTTCGCTGAGACAAAATTGTTGCGAGATTCTGATCCTACATCTTGCCTCTTCTTATATCTTCTCTGCAAAGTAGAGAATGATGTGAGAAATGTCGCAACTGCTTATCTTCTCATATTCTGCATTTATCACACGTATTCTTTCTTCCATTTATTTCTTGACACGTCTTCTGTAACCGTTACTTTTTAACCGCTTAAATCTTTCCGTATTAAACGTGTTTATTTTCTCGAGGAAAAATTCCCTCTATATATATTTCTTTTCACTCTCTTCTTCTTTCCTTTTATTCTTTCTGCAACTTCATCGTTCTTCTGCAAATTCCATTATTGCAACCTTTCTTCTTTCCTCTTCAATATTTTTAAGTTCTTCTTCATCTTCAAACTAGATATTCATAGTTCGTGATCTTCTTCGAGACAATCTCCCTGCTATCATTTTTCATGGATTCATCCAGATTAGTCTTCTCTTTTCTTCCTTATGAGTTTTGCTGAAATTGATATATTTGAAATTAATCTTGTTTATTTCCTTATGTGATGTTGTTTATGTGATTCCCATACTCTTGTTATTTCAGCAAAAGCGGCTCCAACACTAAATTTACAGTTCCGAACCCTAACAATCCCAAATCACAGCATAAATTTGTCGCACATAAAAGAAAGTCTGCGAATGAGAAGGTAGTAAGAAACACTATTTTTTTCTAATAACAATATTGTTGCCTCTGTTTCTTATCTAGATTGTAATTCGCAGGGTGATAAAGATCTTCATAAACCTCACAAGAAATCTCGCCACCTCAAGACTGTTCCAACTTCTGTTCCCTTCCACCTACTCATTTCTTCCAAATCTCCTGCGACATCTTCGCAAGATAAACCTTTATCTCCAATTCGTGAAGATGCTGCCTCTGATTTCATTTCTTCCAAATCTCCTGCGACATCTTCGCAAGATAAAACTTTATCTCCAACTCGCGAAAATGCTGCCTCTGATTTCATTTCTCCAGTTGATCTTTCTATGATTGAAATTCCCCTTGTGGACCTTTCTGCGAATGAAACCTCTTCTCTTCCCATTGAGAATGTTTCTCAACCTTATATCTCTACTAGTTCTCTACCCAAGTCTCTTCCTCTGTCGAAAGAAACCGTGGAAGGGATAGATATTCCTTTCAAGGTTTTATCTGAGATTCTGGATGATGGCAAGAAGTCTTCTACTGATTCCATCAAGTCTAATGTTTGCGAAATTCTAAGAAAGCATTTGGGTTCTGACAAAGATCCTTCGTAGACAACTTTAAAAAAAAGAATGTAATGCTCTTCGTCTTGAAAATCAGAAACTTCAGAATGTTTTGCTGGATCATGACAATCTTCGCAAGAAGAATGATGAATTAAGAGGTATCCTCATCTATGTCTTTAATTTGCCTTTTCGATGGTTTTATCCTTCCCATGTTTAATTATCCTTTAAATCCTCTTTCGCATGTTAAGCATTAAGTCAGAAACGAGTACTGGAGAGATATCAATTTGAATCTGCTGTTGAAGAAGCCCGTGTTGATAAAGAAGTCTTAATGGATTAATATAACCAATTAGATAACCTATATTCATATTCTCTTGATCAAATAAATAATCTTACCAATGAAAATACCCAATTAGTTCAAAGACAAGATCTATTAAGTAATGAAGTATCTCGTCTTTCTTATTCTTTAACCAAAGCTAATTTAGGGATGGAAACTTTATCAGATGAGAATAAAACCTTATCTCAAGAGAAGCGAATTTATATAAACAAGATGGCGATATCTTCGCAACAACTTAATATTCTCCAAAAAGTATGTGCTGACCAAGAGAAATCTCTTCGCTCTTTAAGAAATGAACTTAAAGAAGTAACAGAATCATCTATCGCTGAAAGAGGTACACTCATTCAAGGTAGAATAGCTTTAAGTGTGAAGCAAATCAGCTTAAAGAACAATATTCCAAATTAGAAGAATCTTATTCTTCTCTTGCGAAGAAAAATGCCTTCCTTGTTTCTAAAGAGAAAAATCTTCAGTCTCGATTTAAAGGTTTAGTTGGAGATAAATTTGATGACGCAATGGACCATTGGGAGAATAGTTGTCTATCCTTGATTCAACACCTTATTTCGCAAAAGGAAGGTAGTCATAATAGTTTGACTTCCTTAATTATCTTTTCTTTGTCATATCTCTCTGAATTCCTTATTTTAACAAAATTTTGTATTCTATTTTTCGCAGAGTCTGAGAAGAATCTTCATTCCTCTATTTCTGACTTGGAGGCTAAATATGCTAAAATTCGCAAAGAGAATGCCTTTCTCGTCTCTACCCTTACTGGTTCTCGCGATCGAGCAGAAAGAAGACTTGATTATCTTGCTTATTTTAAAGATATTCAAGATAGTAATCATCAAAGAGCACTTCTTTGCCAAGTTCATCTCCGGGCTGAAGTCCTTGTAAATGACATCTTAATGTCCAACTCTCTTCCTCCTACATCAATTAATCCTCTAGAAGTAGATGATGATGAAGTTCCTCGTCCTGCTGATAGTGATTATGATTACGAAAGCGGTGCGGAGGACAATTTCCTGGAAGATGAAGAAGAGGTTCCTTCTAAAGAAGTATATGCTGGTGTTAATCAGAATGAGAAAGAAATTTCTCCTGAAGAAGTAATTGTTGGCGATAATCAAAATGCTAGTCATGGCGAAGATCAAAGCCGAAATGAAGGAGGAGCTTGCGAGAATGTTGGCGAAGAATTTCTGTCATCTCCTGCTACTGATATTAATATTGAAGCTTGAGCTTCTTTTCTAGCTTTGTTTTCTTGAACTATCTTATTTTTATCACTTTTGAGAGTTACATTTTTCAATAACTTTGAAGTCAACTTTTCCTTTTAATATTTTTTTGATAAGAAAGATAATGCTTCTTGTATATCGATTCACATACTTGCCTCTCATTATCTTTCTTGCACAAAATAATCTGTTGTGAATGCTTATCATTAATTTTTTTTATCATATGGTCTTATTTTGCCTTCCTAATTAAAGGTCTTATTATGCCATCTCTTGTTATTGCGACAAAATCGCATGACATCCTTGCATTTTCATACAAAAACCCATTGATCTTGTCTTAACCTTTTCTTTTGTATTATGGCCTCTTCAGGAATGTTGCGACAATATGAAAGGCCTAAATATTCTTGCGAAAATAAAGCCCCATGACATTGTCGTCTTGTGACGAAATCGCAGGACGTCTTCGCACTTTCATGCGAAAACCCATTGATCTCGTCTTATCTTTTTCTTTTGTATTATTGCCTCTTCAGGATTGTTGCACAAATATGACAAGCCTTAATATCCTTGCGAATAAAAAGCCTCATGACATTTGCGTCTTAAGACACTTATCAGCTCCCTAATGGAGGGTGCCGCCCTTATCTCCCCCCTGGTTGCCCCTTCAAGGAGGCGTACTTCTACCATAGAAGGTTAGCTTCTCCCATCCAGTCTTAACAACAACCAGTTGTTTTCGCAGCCTCTTATCCCTTTTGCCTATAGGGCTTATGGTTACGATACTACACGCTAAGTGGGGTTTTCTTCAGGCCGAGTGCAGTATAAGCCAAGACTTGTCAAGAATGGCAAGGAAGCTTCAAACGCCCCCGACACCCTTGACTCAACCGTGTACCTCGGCGCCTTGATCAAATTCTGCACTCCTTGAGAGAGTCCTTATTACCTTAGTCTCCCAACCTAAGTCATATGCTTAAGTTAAGAATCCAAGGTGCCTCTCCCGGATGGGATTTATTGACCCCAAATCTCCATGACTCAGGTTCCGGTGGCGGTGTAGCCTTTCCCTGACCCATGTAACAGGTACCCCCTAATATGACGTACTTTAGGTCTTACATTTTCCTCTTGCGAAATTTTATTCGCGAACTAGGTGTACGCCATAAAGGTTCGCCCCTTTATTTTATGTCATTGTTCTGTGGTTATCTCTGCGACAATTTCGCACATCATGATCTTCTTTTGATATGAGTAATTCTGCAATTATTTTTTCAGAATTCATAACTTCTAAAAGCTTCTTACTGATAATATATTTTCAAATACAACCTGTTCCATGGTCTGTCTAATCTATGACCAACATCTCTCCCTTCTGGATCCATTAATCTATAAGATCCTGTTCCAACTATCTCCTTAATGATTTAAGGTCCATCCCATTTTTTCGCTAATTTTCCACCATTTTCTCGCTGATATATTGGTGTTTCTCGCAGAACTAAATCTCCTTGTTGAAATTCACGTATTTTGACACGTTTATTATATTCTCGAGCTAATCTTCGCTGGTAATTCTCCATATGTTGTAAATCTTTTTCCCTTTTTTCTTCTAATTCATCAAGTTTTTTTAAAATTAAATCCGCACTAAGATTTTTCTCCCAAGCTTCTCTTTTTGTTGTCGGAATAACAACTTCTGTTGGTACACCGGTTCAACTCCGTATGTTAAACAAAAAGGTGATATTCCAGTAGCTTCTCTTCTAGTTGTATTATAAGCCCATACTGCATTATGTACTTGTTCGCACCATGATCTGTGATGTCCTTCCAATTTCTTCTTTAATATATCTGCAATTGTTTTATTTGTTGCTTCTACTTGCCCATTAGCTTGTGGATACAAAGGAGTGGACTTTCCACATTTTATATTGAATGCATTAAGTAACATTTCTATATTCTTCCCCTCAAACTGTTTCCCATTATCAGATACCAACTGTGTAGGAATTCCAAATCTGCAAATGATATTTTCGAATATGAATGTAAAGATATATTTGTCGCGAATATGTTGTACTGCCTTCACTTCTGTCCATTTTGTTAAATAATCTGTTGCGACTATTAAGTATCTTCTTTGTCCAGTTCCTGGTAAAAATGGCCCCACAATGTCTAAGCCCCATTTTCCAAAGGGCCATACACTGGTTGAAGATGACAATGGTTCTCCTGGTGCATGTATTTTCTTTCCATGTCGCTGACAATCTTCGCAGCGTCTTGATATTTGTTTTGCATCTTCATGCATGTATGGCCAATAATAACCTTGCATTTTTTCTCTATGTGCCAAAGATCTTCCTCCACTATGATTGCCAGCATCTTCACTATGTAACTTTTTCAGCACCTTTTCTCCTTCCTCTCGTGTCAAACATCTGAGTGATGGTCCACTAAAGGATTTTCGGTATAGCAACCCATCTCTTAATTCATAATTCGTTGCTCGGCTTTTTAACTTGTGTGTTTCCAATCTATTTCTTGGTGTTTCTCCTTTCGCCAAATATGCGTGAAGTTCCATTCTCCAGTCTGCGACATTGTTCATTTGTTCTTCTTTTTCATTATCTATCATCATCACATCCACATCTTCCTCTTCTTTATTTATTGATGGTGACGGAAGTGTTTGTATTTTTATGCATCTCGCAGTTGGATCTGTCATCATGCTTGAGATGAAAGCAAAAGCGTCTGCGAGTCTATTATCCTTTCTTGAAATGTGCCTCCATTTTATCTTTGGGATTTTCGCTGATAATTCTTCAACCAGCTTCTTGTATTTCTTCAAGGATGGTTCATTTGTAGTATACTCTCCTTTTATTTGGCAAATAACTAGCTTCGAATCACTAGTGATCCTGGCATTTTCTAGTTTCATTTCTATTGCGAATTTTAAAGCATGTATCACAGCTTCATATTCTGTTTCATTATTAGTGGATGCAAATTCCAATCTGAATGAAAAATCCATCTTTATTCCTTCTGGCGAAATTAAAACAATTCCAAATCCATTTCCTTCTCCATTTGATGATCCATCTACCAATATTTCCCATCTACTTGGTTCTGTTAATAAATCTTTTGGATCTCCATGTTCTTCTTCTACATCCATCATTTCTTCTACTGCTTCATCTTCTTCTAAAGGAAATTCTGCCAAGAAATTCGCAACAACTTGTGATTTTGGTGAAGATAAAATTTCATATTTAATATCAAAATGGCCTACTTGTGCATTCCATCTCTGTACCCTTCCTGATCTTTTAGAATTCGTCATCACTGATTCAATTGGTACTTTTGTTAATACCTTTATCTTGTGTTCTTGAAAGTATATGCGGAGCTTAAATGATGCATAAACCAATGCTAAGATTAATTTTTCAATCTTTGAGTAATTCTTCTCAGCAGTATTAAAAGTTTTGCTAATGTAATAAATGGGTTTCTCCACTCCTGCGTCTACTCGCAATAACACATCACTTAATGCATGCGACGTTGTCGCAAGGTAAATCAATAATTCTTCTCCTGGTTCTGCCTTTTGTAAAATAGGTGTATTCATAAGATGTTCTTTGATTCCTTGAAAATCCTTTTCACATTCATCACTCCATTTAAATTTTGCACCCTTCTTGAGTATATCGAAAAAATATTTGCATTTGTCTGATGATCGCGAAATGAATCTCCCCAGCGAAGCTAGAAGCCCATTCAACTTTTGTACATCTTTTATTGGTGCCGGTGTTGGCATGTCACGAACTGCTTGCACTTTTTCTGGATCAACCTGTATTCCTTCCTTTGATACAATGTAGCCTAAAAATTTTCCCGATGCAACTACAATAGTACATTTCTCAGGATTCAATTTAATGTTATACTGCCCCATTTGTTCAAAAATCTCCCTCAAGTCTTGTACATGGTCTTTAGCTTCTTTACTATTTACTAACATGTCGTCCACGTATACTTCTAATGTTTTATGTATCCATTTTGCGAATACCTTCTCTACCATTCTTTGATATGTCGCTCCCGCATTTCGCAAACCAAATGGCATTTTCGTGTAACAATATAAACCTCTAGGGGCAAAGAAAGCAGTATGTTCTTGATCTTCTTCAGCGAGAGGAATTTGGTTATACCCTTTGTACCCATCTAAAGATGATACCCTATCATTTCCCGCTGTAGATTCCACCATTTGAGGAATATCGGGTAACGGAAAACTATCTTTGGGGCAAGCTTTGTTCAAATCAGTGAAATCTATGCAAATCCTGATTCCCTTGTTTTTCTTTGGGACAATTACCATATTCGCTATCCATTATGGGTATTTATCTTCTCTTATAATTCCTGCCTCAAGCATTTTCTGTAATTCTTCTTCTATTTGGGAATGGTAAGTTGTTGCGATTTTTCTTATTCTCTGTTTAAATGGTCTCAGATTTTTGTTAATCTCCAATTTGTGGCAAGCAATTGATGGATCTATTCCTAGTATCTCATCCATGTTTCCTGCGAAAATATCTTTATATTCTCGCAACAAGTTGACAGTTCTTTCTTCTTCTTCTATATCCATTTTGGTTCCAATTCTCAACATTAGAGGTTCCTCTACAGTCCCAACATTGATTTCTTTTGTTGGTTCTGCGGCAGTGTAACTGGGTTTAGGTTCTCCCAATGGTGTTGGTTCTTTTATTGCTTTTATGGGTTCTTCCCCTTCTTCCGAAATTTCGCTGGGTATTCCTTTTCCTTCTTTTGCCCTTATCATATAAACTCTAAATTCTTCTTCCATCTTTGCTTCCTTTGCCAATTTTCTGCGAAATTGTTTCTTTTTTGCTTGTTCTTCATAATGTTTTACTTCAATTTGATAACATAATTTCGCATTGTCAACATCTCCTCTAATGTCACCTATTCCATTTGGAGTGGGGAATTTAATACATTGATGCAACATTGATACCACAACTTTTATCGCATGTATCCATGATCTTCCTAATAACATATTATATGGCGATTCCATATCCACCACACACAATGTTACATATGTTTCGATTTCTCCAAGTGGAATTCGCACCACTATTTCTCCTTTAGGTTTTGTTGTGGATTTTCCAAAGCCGTGAACAAAATATGCTGAATTGGACATTTCTTCATCTTTAAATCCCATTCCCCGGAATGCATGATAAAATATTATATCAACTGAACTTCCTGTATCGATTAAAGTTCTGTTCAACATCCATTATCCTGCGGATTTTATTGCTGTATCCTTCTCTTTTCGTGTATAGGCACTGTGATGACCAACGGAGATGTATGGTTCAAATTTTCTTTTGGTATTTCTTCCGCCATGAATGAAATTTTTTGCTTTTCCCACTCTTTCAAGGGTGATATTTTTTCTACTTCCTTCAAAATTTCGTTTATGTATTCTTCCTTTGACGTTTTCATGAAATTCATTGATCAAGCTTTTTGTTATCATATTACACTCCAATCTTTTGCCATTTTCATTAATTATGCTCATCTTTCTTTTAACTGATTCACTGATTTATTTAATCACTTTCTTGATTTGAATATTCTCAATCAACAATCTTCAACTTTCGATCTTCAATTCCCTGTTTCTAGCGTCATTATGTAGTTGCAGGAAATCCTACACTACACCCCTCATATGATTTCATTGTTGATCAGCTCATTTTTAGGTTTACACTCTTAATTTTATTGATTAATCTTTGAATGTTCTTACAAGAAAGATAAAGAAGTCAAGAATGATCTCTGCTCTGAACTTTCTCTCTCCTATTTACTTGTTTCTTACTCAAAAAATAGATCCCCCTCTATTTACAACTCGAATGACTATTTATAAGGAAATACATAATGGATGACAGCTAATCTGTCCTTTATTTTCGGATATAGTTTGCGACATTCTCGCAACCTTACAAATGTTAACTTCGCAAGCTCTCTAATTTTCGCAAGACTATCACATCTTTCTCATGTTCCTTGCTGACGTCGTTTCTGAAATTATTTTGCGACGCTATTGTGTTGTACCATTAATAATTTCGCTGAGACATAATTGTTGCGAGATTCTGATCCTACAAAAAGTATTGATTGCAAAATATTACGATTACCTTGGGTAATTGAACATAAGATAGATCTAAGGACCTGACGAGGGAGTTTATTGAGATAAACAGAAGAGCCTTTGTCCGACTCATATCACTTGGTTGAAGAGAGTTGATACCAAACAGATTTGTTGTTCCTTTACTGTTTGGAATACGAATCAAAGGAATTGTTCCAAGTACATGACTTATTCATAAGTTGGAGGCGTGGGAATACGGACGCAACTAGGTGAACTATAGGTTTAGTTGCTTGGTCTCAACTATACGAAGTTGTTTTATTTTGTATAGCGGCTTAATCCTGAGAGTATTCAATTCTGGACAAGGTCCCGGGGTTTTTTCTGCATTTACGGTTTTCCTCGTTAACAAAATCTTGTTGTGTCATTTACTTTATATTTCCGCATTATAATTGTTTTATTATAATTAAAGTAAATTACACAAACGTTAATTCCTATTTACTTGATAAGCAATCCTATTGTGTTCGGTTAAGTATGAACCTTTGTATCAAGTAAACATACTTCGTTGTTGTATTGTCTCGATCTCGCATCTATAGACGATCAGACGAAGTGTGAACCGAATAGTTGTATTGTCTCGACTCAGTCCATAGACAATCACTTTCGGAGAAAGGACTTATATATAGGAAGGAAAAGTTTTAGCTTGAGGTATATTTGGGTACCCTCGCATTTTCAATTGGTATTAGAGCAGGAAAACACGAAAAGATCCAACAATCTGTGTTTGGTGCGATCCATTCTATAAGAATTGAATCTATGAATGATTCAGTTAACGTAATGGCAGGATTTGACTACTTTAAAAGATCGTGGTGGAAAACACGTATGAAGTATGTAATACTCTTTCCTAAACCTGTTAGGAATTATGCATATGTATGTCTCGAGTGACTTACACGATCATTTAAATATTATAGGATTGTACATCATTATGTTATGTAACAATGGTACAATAGCCTATGTGACAATCTGTATCTTGAAAAGGCATAAGATTCTACTTAAGATTTCTATGAAAATTGGCTATTGTGTTCTGACAAAATCAGGAATCTTAAATATATTTTGGATACCCAATCAAAGTATATACATATACATTTTGAGATATAGGACTGTGAATGTTTCGCTTTCTAGGATGCGGTTTTGGAAAATATGTGATCCTACAAGGAATAGGTTTTCAGTTAATAATTCTATTAATAATGGTTTGCTTCATACACCTCACAATTGTTTTAATGAAGCAAGTGATCTTTTGAAATATTATAGGAATTATGATTCTGATGATATTTTTAACAAGTATCATATTTTGTTCAAAGTTATTTCTGTATACTCTAATAGAAAAGTTTTGAATAAACTTCAATTAATATTATCAAATTCTGGTAATAAAAGAGTAAACATACTTTTGGAAAAAAAACTTGGAATCAATACGAAATAAAGATCCAGTCCATGAAAAACCGGTTTTCCAAAAGAAAGACCTAGATACAAAATCGGCATTGTCTCCCCACAAGTCTTGGTTTCCGATTTTGTTAGTATTTCCTAAAACTAGTTATTTCCGATCTTTGATCTCAAGTCTTCCTATAAAAGATAACCTCTTTCTATGTGTTCGAACTTATTGGGGAAGATTGATCAAAACCGCAACTAGGGTTTTTCATATTTTCGCAAGTATGAGAAAAAGGAAATCAAGAATCAAAACTACTGATGTTCGGGTCAGAGTTAATAATATTGACATGATCAGATTTCCTAACAATATTGATAATAGGCATGAATGTGTACGTTTCGTTGACAACTCTTGCTTTAGAAAATACGAAACACTCGATGGAATGGAATTTACGACTGAAAAGAAGTTTGATCCTGATGTCCAAAATAAGGATTATGTGAAGTTTGTTCAAGATCGGAACTGGGGAAATCTTTTTGATCTTGAAAAATATTCGCCTGATATGGTAAGAGTGTTCTATGCCAATATACACAATGTTGACCACGAAAAACTCAGCTTCGTGACTCTTGTTGGTCGATGAATCTATTATGTTAATCGTAAGACAATTTCTAATGCTATTAAGTACAATGTGGAATGTAATCACTTGGTTACTGGAGTTGAAATTGAACATGATACCATTTCAACATGTCTCATTGGAAAAAAGGCTAGCTGGGAAAATGATAGATTACCAACAAGGGATATACCCTTCCATCTGAGGGTTTTCGATAAACTTGCCTTAGCAACCATATTGCAAGTACAAGAGATAAGTCAGTTTGGGACAAGACGTTTGCTGAATTCGTCTATTTTATGTTAAAAGAAGATTCTCAAATAGATCTTTGTGGAATTATTGTCAACCAAATAATCAAGATATCAGATTCTCTCTCATCCTTTGGTATCAAGAGACATCTCGGTTTTCCGTGTATAATTACCAAAGTCTGTGAATCTGTTGCAGGAGATGACTTTGTTGATATGAAAAGCATTAGCGTTGTAACTGATAAGACTATAAGTCAAATTATAGGAGGACAAGCCTCCAACAAAGTGATTGAAAGAATTTCGCCAAACTCTTTCAAGAAGTCTCTAGGTATTCATCTTGAAAAGATTGGTAAGCAACTTGACTGTTTTCAAAAATAGATAGCATTTACTGCAAGAAAAGATTCAGAAACCCATAAAGGGGTTCTAAGCTTCGAATCCGAGTTTTGGAACCGTGAAGATGAAATTGAAAAAGATCGTCACAAGACTCTTTGTGAGCAAGTAATAGAAGATTGATTTGTCTTCAAGAATTAAGATAAAATAGACATCAATTTTTGATTTCCTTCATTGACTGTAATAAGTCTATTATGAATAAAGTTATTTGATTTATAATTTTTCTTGTGATGGTTTTTGATTTACATAACATGTGCTTGAATGCTTTATTTATTACTATGTATGTTTATGAGATGTTTGATTTCAGTTTTATTACCTTGATATTCGATCTCATAATATTGTGAACCCTTATGGTTTGGGTGACTTTTTTGATTTAGCAGGATTAAGTTCTAGCCCATGTTGGTAGGCTTTATCAAAGGATCATGAGGGGTTCTGATAGAAACAATATGTGAAAAATTCACAATATGTTCAATCGGTTTTGGTTTAGCATAAAAACATATGTGTTTCGTGGGTTTTCAACTTTTGCTTGCAATAGTTAAAAACCGGTTTTCAACTTTTGGTTGCAATAGTTAAAAACCGGTTTTCAACCTTTCTCTGGTAAAGGTTGGTTGTTGTTATTCTTTTGTTTTGCATAAGGATGACAACATAATGGTATTTCGATATCAATTCTCCCTGGAAGAAGAAGATGCGATCATATTGGAGAAGTGGATGCGAAATTGAGGTAACAATCTTGTTAGTTAATTGTTTTCCTGTTTAATAAAAGCCTAATTTTATTGCATATATATTTTTGCTTTTCCTTAACAAAATTTCGGTACAATTGATGTTTTATTCCATTATGTGTGTATGGATGTGTATGTGATTCAATTGGTTCTTGTTAAGAAAAACTATTGTTATCTTGCTTTGTTGTGTGGTATCAATTGTTTAGGCTTACAAAATTTTCGGTGCAATTGCAGTGCTTTAATGTTTATGTTGTTTCAATTGCTTCCGGTTGAGGTGAATAATTATGCAAGTTGATTTCTTTAGTTTGTATGAATTATTTATGGCTTGACAAAATAATATGTTTACGGGATGAATTGTTTAGTCCAATTCGATTACGGATAGGAGAAACTAAGTTAATTCTGATCTTAGTTAGACTTATCAAAGTGGAGGTTTCGATTATTCAAGTCTAATCGAATGCCTTAACAAGAAATGCTAGTTAACTATCCTAGTATTTGGCTTGTTTAAAACTTAAAGGTCTAAGTTATATGGATAATTAGAACCCGACGAGAAAAATAGAGTTATCTTTATTTTGGTCTTATCGAATGAAGCGATTATATTTGTACAATCGGTTTAGCAAAGGAACTAATGTGATTAGTTGATTTTTGGTTTGCTAAACTAGTTGGTAAAATTGCTTCGGGCAATTATTTCCATGATAACATATCAAAACATAATTACTTTGTAGTTTCGGTTTTGATATTGGTTATCAAAAATTACGTGTGGAACCCTCGTGCTTGACTTAACAGGTTGCAAATCTATTTTGATATTTGTAAGATCCTTTTCGTGTTGTCCTTTATTTTTTCGTTTCTTTGTCATTTTGTGACAAAATGGGGGAGAAATATATGAAGTAAACAAGTGATGCTGGTGTCAATTTTATATTGATTGGTGTCACTAGGGAAGAAGGACATTGGTTCTTGAACGTTTATCTAACGAAAGAGGAAAAGCATAGACTAAGGGGGAGTAACATATCATATGATTTGGTATAACAAAGACGGGAGGATTGAAAATCTACCTATCTCACCTTTAGGGGGAGTATTAGCTTTGTTATTATAATGCCGCGGTTGCATTTTTAAGGATTGAATGTATACAGGTTATGTGTTGTTGAATTCGGGAATCAAGCGTATGTGTAATGAATTCTTGTAATTTGTTTATCCATATGATGTAAGAGTTTTGCCACTAAAATTGACAAAGGGGGAGATTGTTAGAGCATAGCTCGGTTGAACCTACCAAGCGTTGGTATGTTAAGGTTGGTTGTCATATTTTAGTGAACCAAAACTCATTTAAGAGTCGCTTGATTAAATGTACTAGAGTCAACTTCGTATAGGTTAGCTTGAAAGTATTAGGATATGAGACATTACAAGTATTGCGAAGACTTGAAGAATTGAAGAAGTAAGGATCTACAACCACAACATAATCCTTCCACTTGAGGTTAGTGATATTTGAATTGAACTGTTTCATTCCCTAACGTATCTTTCAAGTCGTGCATATTGAAAACAAAACTGTGAAGCATGGACACTCTAGATAGACATAGTATTAAGAAATACAATACGAGGTTTATTGCTTAACCATTAAACTTTGTAGATAAGACATTGACATAATCGTTTGAATGCTATTGTGATTATGTATGGGTATGAGGTGAGGATTTCATCCTAGGAAATAATGTTTTACATGTGTTTTAAGGAAGTAAGTTCATGAACTTGGTTTGTGAATCGAAAAGGAAATCGCCAGGCGTTATTGGGATTGTTATTCATCGCATATCTTATGAACAACCAATATGTGTGATTAGTACAACCGCTCATGACTTGTTTGTGTTCTTGGTAAAAACTATTCACATAAGGCCTGACTTATGTATTGGTATGACTTTTATTAGTGAAACCGATCTTAAGTAATCACCTGATGGTATGATCGAGTTTGTGTAGTTTTTAAGACCTAACTCTGGGTAAAGGGGAATCGATCCTAGTAAGAGGTGCAACACATCACAAAGGGGAATCGATCCTTGTATGAGGTGCAGCAAGGTTTATAGCAGAAAGGGGAACCGATCCTATGGACATGTTGTTAGAGCATTGCTCGGTTGAACGCACTAGCGTTGGTATGTCAAGTTAGTTGTCAATTTTAGTTGCCAAAATGCATTCTTGATTTAGCATACTAAAGATAGTTTCGGACTAGATAAGGTCTAAGAAGTTGAATCGAAGCTATCCTTAAAGGATGAAGATTGAAGACTGCAACAAGATATCAACAAGTACTTCATCAATAAAGGTATGTGATTGATTTTATTTGGATTCTTGTTCAATTCTACCTTTCTAATCTATCGAGATAAATGCTCACTCTATGGAAAAATTCCTATGACGGTAAATGTACATTTATGTATATATATTTGAGGTTATTTGATTCATGACTTTGGTGACAATAACCTTTATCGCTATAGAGGATCTCATATTATAGTGAATGAGCTTACGAATTCAACGAGCCAAGAATCACTCAATTCCGAGTTATAACGATGAAGTTATGAGTGATTTATTAAAGTAATAATTATAAGTGTTGCTGTAATTGTTACAGTTCGTTAGTAGGAAACAATCCATGGACTGTTTGTAACGGTTCACGGACTTGGGCCCAATTACGTGACTAGAAGTTTTTTTTAGTCAAGTTGGTGATGTTTCCTTATCTAGGAAAGTTAGGTAATACTCCAAACATCTTTGATTACCATATTAAAGTGTTTGTGATTCCTTCCTAATTTAATTTGTGATTTATTCACATAAATACAATTTGCTAAATTAATTATTTATTTAATTATTTTGGCAAGAGTTATAACTTAGGAAAGACTCCCAAAATTAGGAGAGTCTTGAAAAAGGAAAATAGCTATGCTTATCTTTCAATCTACCTTTCACTATAAATAAAGGGTTCGTGAGTGCTACACGTTTTTTATCCCCTTTGGAAAATTGGTATATGTTTCATAAGGTTGTTTTCCATGTCTTTTGTTCTTCGTGAACAAGAGTGAGATAAAAGTCTTTGTATTGGGGATCACAAAGCCGAGTTGAATCTAATCTTCTTGATTGATTATACAACTTGTAATCTAGGTTTTTCACCTCTTGTCTATTATAAGGTTTTCTCTTCTGATATAAAACCATTCAAGAGTTGTTGATCATAAACCCTAGGTTTTGATAGATTTCAGTTTCTGATCGTATACCAACACTTGTTAGTCTAAATCGGAAGCTAGAAAGAAAACTTCGATTAAGGAATCTCGTAAAAATCCTTTTGAAGTTTTAAACAAGATATCTCTAGATTTATTCTAATTGTTCTTGTTGTAGAGTTATTAGGTTTCTCTTCCTATTTTTGAATAGTATAATAATCCCTAATCTACAAGTTTGTTTTGATATTAATTACTTTTACTTAGTAATTGTTTTTTCAAAGCAAAAACAAGATTTCCAAAACCTTGATTCACATCTAAAGGGAAATCAAACCAGTGTTTTGTGCAAACAAAATATCGAATCGTATAAATCGTGTTGTCGTATCTTCTAAAGAGAGCCTTGGGTTCTGCTAGAAGATTTACAAGAAGAATTCCTAAAGACAATTGGTTTTGTGTTAGGAGTTATATAAGTGTTTAAGTAGGTATTACATCTAGTCCGAATAGGTAGTAGGAAATTGGTGTAACATTTTATAATCAGTGTGTGTTTATTCTGGACTAGGTCCCGGGGTTTTTCTGCATTTGCGGTTTCCTCGTTAACAAAATTTCTGGTGTCTGTGTTATTTGTTTTCCGCATTATATTGTTTATCTTTATAATTGAAATATCACAGGTTGTGCGTAAGTTCAATCGATTGGGAATCCAACATTTGTTTGTTGATTGAATTGATTGACACTTGGATATTGGTTTTTGATACCGTCCAAGTTATTTATTATATTCAATTAGGCTCGCAAATTCCTATTTGTTTGATTGCGGATTAAATTAAGAAATTGAGATATAACTCTTTGATATACTTTTATTAAGATTGAGTCTGTTTTTCTAGTTGATTCTCTCGAAAGTATATTGGAGTTAGTCCATACAGATTTCCAAACGAATTATTGGGCGTGGTTGTTAGACCCCCGCTTTTTCAATAGGTATCAGAGAAGGCAAACACACTAAGACCTCATTAGTCTGTGTTTGAAGCAATCTGATTGTTATGGACTGAAGTGTTATCTCTATAAACGTACCACCAGTCTTTGATGGCACGAACTATTAATGGTGGAAAATTGTTATGTGTTCTTTTATTCAAGCGCGAGATTTTCAATCATGGGTTCGTATTGTTAATGGCTGTAATCCTCAATTAGTTACAATAGACGGTATAACTGTTGCAAAGGATATTGGTGAACATAGTGATCTCGAGATTCTTGATGCAAAGCAAAATTCTGAAGGGTTAAATGCTATCATCCATGCCATTACCCCAGATATTCAGCACCACGTTACTACGTGTAATAAGTCTAAAGATGCTTGGGATATCTTAGAAACCGTATTTGAAGGGAATGCCGCATAGAAAGAAGCGAGGCTTCAAAACCTAGCATCTGACTGGGAAAACCTTCGCATGTCTGATGATGAAACCTTTGATGAGTTTAACCAAATACTTTCTCAAATAGTTAACGCCTCATATTCATTAGGAAAAACTATTCCATAGAAAGTTATTACGTGCAAAATTCTCAGGTCTCTACCATCAAGATAAGAGTCTAAGAAAAATGCCATTGAAGAAGCAAACGATCTTTCTACGCTCTCCAGAAATAATCTTGTTGGAAAGTTAAAAATCTTTGATAATGAACACGCATCTAGAAAAGAGGCGATTTCTCTTAAAGCTGCAAACAATTTTGAATCCTCTAAGGATACATCTGGTTCGCCAGACACTAAGGATGTTACTCCACGACAATTTAGAAAACTCTTGAGAGACAGGAAAAAGAGTTTTTCTAAAGTTACAACATCTCCTAATGATGATGTACAATGCTATAACTGTCGTGGTTTCGGGCACCTTTCTTCAGTATGCCCTAGCTGGAGCCGTAGACAATCGGCATATGCAGCTGCTTTTCCTACTCTTGATGATGGACCCGAATATTGTGAGCACCAAGAGTACGCAGGCGAGGTTGCATTAGCTTCTGGAAAAATTCTTTCGGATACTGATTCTTATTCTGACGAAGAAGTGTTCCATGTAGATCCAGTTGCTAATAATCTTCTTAAGGAATGTCATCAGAAACTCTCGGAGGCTGAAAGCACCATTTTCAGTGAGAAAGTTAAATATGACAGACTTCGTATTCGGAATAAATACTTTCAAGACCAACTTGACTCTATTGGTGCAAGAGATTATCTCAACGAAATACAAATGCTTAAAGAAGAAATTGCCGGAAGTCGAGATCCGGAAATTACTCTTCAGACAAAGCTAGATAACTTGGAGAACACTGAGATGAACTTGTTATTTGATTCGGAACGAGAAGATCTCAAAGTTCAATGTGCATCATCCAAGAATGATCTAGTTATTGCACTTGAAAAGTTCAAAATGTTGGAAAAAGAAAACTCAAGCTTAAAAGAGAGTTTGTCTATAAATAGCAGCTCAGATAAATTATCCTCGATATTGGGAGCATGTAGAATTCATCGTGATACACGAGGATTGGGATATGAAGGAATAGATGCTCCTAGTATTTGCAAAGAGGTAAAATTTGTCAAAGCTAAAGATTCTTCTCAACCAAAACATTCCACAATTGACAAAAATAAAGTATCTCTACCAACTGCCGATGACAGGAAGATGTAACCATATCCGATACTGGGGGCCACCAAATTCAACGAGCGGGCACCAAAATCTGTACTGAGCAAATCAATAGCCACTAGATCACTGATCTAGTAACTTCATATGGAATTTGATAACACCCAGTAGTGACCTTAACAATAATAGTTTGTTTTTTACACGAAAAGGGAAAAGTAGATTAAAAAAATCAATTCAACACCAAGAAGGTATAGAATTGATGAAAACGATACAATAATAGCTTACAGATTCAGAATTAAAAAGAAACCAAAAACCGAAATAGAAAAAGGCCAAAATTAAGTTACGACATTATTGCCTCCAAATTATGAAAAATATAATTCAAGTGTATACCTTGGAAAATTTGTGCGCCAACAAAAAACAGTTGTAGATGAAAATTTTAACCTCTTGAATGATTTCTTCCAAAGTTTTGTACTTCCCATTAAAAACCCTTTCATTCCTCTCGATCCATACGGTCCACCATGCTACACACTGAATGATACCTCATATGTTCCTTCTGACACTAGAGTTTGAAATCTTTCTCCTCTTCCATTCTCAA
Organism: Papaver somniferum; assembly: GCF_003573695.1. NCBI lineage: Eukaryota > Viridiplantae > Streptophyta > Magnoliopsida > Ranunculales > Papaveraceae > Papaver > Papaver somniferum. Next base: position 239,569,027 of record NC_039364.1, read on the forward strand.
ATCGTATGGCGGACTGGTGTGGTTAGAAAACACACAAAAACTCTTGCAAGTATACAAGGCCAAGTTTTAGTATAGAAAGTAAGCAAGGGATCATTCCACAGAGACTTGGGGTGTATTGAAGTTTCCTAGATAGCTGAGCTAGTGACAGGCAGTGAACTAAAGAACCAAAGAAGATTCAGTGGCAGTGAGCCAAAGGCAGTGAAGTTAAGAGGCAAAGAAACAAAGAAAATTCAAGAACAATTTAATCAAAACAGAAAACAAGCAAAACAGTTGAAGATGGAAGTGTCTGAAGATGGGTGAGAATTCTCCTTCACCTAGCTAGTTCACCTTGGTTACATCCCTGTCATGTGGTTAGTTAACTACCTAAAGTCCTTGGATAACCCCTAGCATTGTCTATCTGATTAAAGCATAGGCAATCACAGGTCATTTAGGGTCTAGGTCTCTAACTAATATGGCTTTGTGAATCCCTTAGATTATGACTAACTCCTAGCATTAATGGTCTGTTTAAAGCACCACTAATCACAAGCCAGTGAACCTTTGGAATGTTACTAACCTAAATGTTTTGAGCTCAACAGGGTCTAACCCAATTGGCTAACCAACAAAGTTCAGTTGACTTCTCACCCTAGTGGTGAATTAGAACTTAACAAACATGATGAATCACATGAACATTAACATAACAAGAACATGAACATAACAGTGAAAAATAGAATTGCAAAAAGCATAACATAACAGGACATTGAAATTGAAATTGACCCAATTAGGGGGTATCTCGGCTAACCAAGAACACCTTCTACACATAATACATATCCCCTATTTATACCCAGGACACCCAATTAGGGTTTACAAACCAAATCCCTAAATTTCCCCCAAAAACAGTAAAACTAGGGTTTTAAATTCATCTCACCAATCATGATGAAAGTTGTTTCTGACTTCGACCCACGTTGCTACATCTCCTTCTAGCCTTCCTGCACGCTTCGAATTCGTCTATAGACTCACTTATTTTACTGATTTCTCACCTAGGGTTTCAGAGAAAGGAATGGTGAGAAATCAGTGAAATAAGGGGCTAGAGAGAGGGGGAAAAAGGGAGGGTAGGTGATGGTGGTAGATATGGCGACGTTTGGTGGCTGTGGCAGGTATGGAAGTAGCAGGTGGAGGTGATGGTGGCGGTATGGGTGTTTCTGCAGAGGGTATGGAGGAGGAGAGGTCGATGGAAGAAGGGGAAGGGGATGTTTGGCGATGGGTATAGGGTTCGATGGCTAAGGTGTTGAGCAGGTGTATCAAGATGGGTGTACCGCGAGCTGAAACCGCTGGATATGGAGATGGTAGGTGGATCGGACGGCTAAGAAAGAAGCAGCTTGTATCGACCGTAGGATGTAAAATACAACGAAGTCTACGGTGCGAGATTAGGTTAGGTGTTGTAGTGTTGAGCGGAATCATCGGGATTTGATGCACAGGCATAGGAGCGACCGTAGGATGCTGAAATGCTTCGATCTGACGGCTGAAATCCGAGACGGGCTTGGATATAGAAAATGGGTTTGGGTGAGGATTTTGGGCCTTGGGTATGCCAAGCCCATATCTTCTTTAAGAACAACTCTTCCTTCTTGAGCCCATTCCTAGCTTTTTGGTCTTCCGCACATCACTCTTCGCGGCTTCCTTGCGTAATTCCTCCTGGCTTTTCACTACTTTTCTGCTCTTTTTGCTCCGCAACTCATCCAATCTTTATTTATTACCTAAAAATGCAAAATTAAGTAAGAAAAATATTTATTCTTGAAAACAATGAAAATACAGAATATGGGATAAAATGTAGAATTAATGCACAAAAGATGAGTTAAATGCCAAGAAAAATATATAGAAATATGCACTTTTTAGCACTCATCAAATACCCCCAAACCTGAATTTTACTTGTCCTCAAGTAAAACAAAACTAAGGAAATCCTAACTATACCACTGTCGCTGGTCTCTCGAATGCATTTAGCGTATGCACTAAGCCTTTTAAACCACTAAGTGTCCCTAGTGGACGAGTTGAAGTCTCGTGAAGGTTTGCTTAGAACGTACCTACAAAGTTCTAGGTCAAAATATAAGCTCATATTCCATCAAATGTGACATGTGCAAAACAGTTTAAGCTCACAACAAAATGGAGATGTCAATCTAGCTATCGAAGGCACAATCCTAGCACTGATAACAAAAAAAGACATGTGATAAGAGTGTAAAGTGTATCTACACATGTGTAAAGAAAGATCTGAAGTTATGACTACTAATCACCAAGAGATAGTTTCTCAGGCTAAGAACTGAGGTCGAAATCTAGCTAGCTGTCCGGACTTTACGAGAATTGTGAATGAGTTGGAGGTATTTCACAATTACTCGCGTTGTACATCAATGGCATACACCCTCCTTGCTTATTACAATGAAACAACAAAAGATGACTCTTTACATGACTCTTATTTACATTGACTATTCTCATTTTATTTTTGGAACAAGAGATGATGGAATTGATAAGTACTTGATTTTTTTGTATTTTTCTGATATATATATATATATATATATATATTTTTTTTTTTTTTTGAAGGAGACACTTTTGATACATATACAAAAGGAAACAAAAGATTACATGACACTTTGCAAGAGGTATCCCTTTTTGATGCACCCAGTTAAATTCGATGGTTGTCTTTCTTAATGTAACCTCCACCTTCTATCCCAACCAACCAAAGAACAAGCTAGTCAAGTTTCGTTCAGTATTCTAAAGTGATTGGCAATCGTAACTTCCTATCAAACACCTTGAAGATCGAGGCCATACATGTATTGGTAGATCGTGCGCGTGCAAACTTCTTATCACTATGTGAATTGTGCTAGAATCAGGGTGCCTAAATATCTAGACTAAGACTCCTAATAAAAATACATATTTGCACAAGAGTCAACATTTCAAGGTAAATGAGCTCCATTTTTATGATTTTTCTAATTTTTTAATTTTTTTAGAATTTTGATTTTTCAAATTTTTTTGGAATTTTTCAATTTTTTTCAAAAAGAAGAAGGAGTTCGTTTTCAGTTATAGCATATTATCGTGGTATCTACTCTATACCCCCAAACCTAAACTAAACATTGTCCTCAATGTTTCAAAATATGGAAAGAATTAAAATGCAACATATGGAAAGGGACATGCTGAGTAGAGTAAAAGGAGAGAGAATACCCGATTTCGGCGAAAGCAGAATTAAAACTCCGTTATTCAAGGCAAAAATCCAACATATTTCAGCCGAGATCATATTGGATTAGCAAAATATATACAAAAGGAACTAAAGGGTTTTTTAAAATTTTATCTACTGGATTATATACAAAAAATTCACCATACACCAACAATCTAAAGAGTTGAGGATCAACCCAAAAGACAAAGTGTAAAGGTTTCAACAGCTTCACACAATAATAATAGGAAAGAAACGCAAGTGAAACTGTGAAACAAAATGAGCTACCCCCAAACCTGGATTTTTCAACGGATAAAATTTTGGAAACAAAATCTCGCAGTTTTGGGGGTTCATCATGTACAAGGTCTAGCTCAAAGTGAACTGTGCTAGGGACGGGCAAACATGCTAATTCCAACTGTGGTTCCTCAAATGTATTATACTTAGAAGCAAAATAGTCCAAGAGGACTTGGGAAGCACACAGTTCCAAACCTAGGTTGGGCATTCTCAGAAAAATTGGTTTTACAATATTGGTACAAACCAAATCTAGGTTGGGTGGAAGGCCATCAGATTGTGACTCGTGTAGGAGGATAGGCACATCATTACCAATCACATCAACATCTCCTAAGTCTTCTACAAGTGTCACAACATGCTCACAATCATCAAACAAATTGGCAAGATCACAATCAGAGTCATCAACATCATTAACAGATTCATTCTCATGCATTGGCAAATCAGGAGAAATATCACAATGTGACCTAGGTAGAGAATCAGACACATCAAATATATTTTCATGCATATTAGTGTCTACAGAAGATTCAACTATTCCTATGTCATGTTCATCTTCACAGAATAATTGTACGAATCCCATGTCAATATCAAAATCATATGAATTACAATGAGTATTAGAAAAAACAACATTCATGAAGGTCGAGGGCGAGAAGCCATATGTTATTGAACCAACAGGTTCCACAATATTTTCATGTTCTTCTAACATATCATCATAATCATCATCATGGTAGCATGCATATTGGTCCTCATTAACAGTGGTGGTGTCGTTAGTCAATTCATGTTCCTCTAAATTAGGTTCATATTCAACATCATTTACATGAATGGGACTAGACACTTCATTAGGGACAACATACATTTCCTCATGAATTTCCTCCTTTTGTAGGTGAAGCAAAATCTGATCTAAATATGCCTGAATTCGTGATGTAGATCTATCGAAGTTTTGCTCACTAAGTCTTAAAGCTTCTGTGGTGGAGTCTAAATTCATGGGAGTACAAAATTCTTCATGTTCAAATTGTGGTGATTGGTACATGTATGCATGGTCATTAGGGTCTACAAAATATTGATCGCAACCCTCAAAGGATTGATTATGGTCCCAATGACTACCATTCTCACAATTCATGGGCATTTCATACATTGGATTTTCTCTTGATGGCCTAAAATTATGCAAAATATGACAATGCTCAACAGGGTGGTCTAAACTACCACATGCGGGACATGCATAGATTTCAGGTTGCCTAAGAAAATTAGATGTGACAGATTCCTCATGTGATTGCATTTCTAAAGCTGCGATTCGAGCTTCTAATTGATCCACAAGAGATGATTGTGTGAGTGAGGCACTAGCAAAATGTTCATTTTCACGTTGTGGCGAATGATGCATGTGTGAATAGTCATTAGGGTTCATGTATTGATGCTCGGAACTTTGAAAATGTCCATAATAATTCCTATGACTATTGACATCATGGTCTATGGGAGGTTCATAACGTGAAGTTTGTCCATACGCAAGTTCTCTAAGGGATTCGTTGTATTCCCCAACTGTAGAAAAAGATCTATACATGATTGGGCTCAAAGCTCAAAATTTGGTTTTTAAGGGATTGGACTTTTTGGAAAAATTTGGTTTTGTTGGGAAAAATTTGGTTTTGGCGGGAGACATTTGGTTTTAATGGGAAAAAGAAAAATTTTGGTTTTTGTGTTGGGAGCAAGAATTTTGGTTTTAGTGTTGGGAGCAAGAATTTTGGTTTTAGTGTTGGGAGCAAGCCCACATTGGTGGGAGAAATTGTGTTGCCAAGGGAAGGTGAACTAAGCCCACAATGTGTATGCAAACTGAAGCCCAATGTAGCTTTTGAAATAGCCTAACTGTTGCTTGTTTGGTCGGAGGCCCAGTTGGACTTTCAAAAGTTCAGTTTTTCTAATTTAAAACTACAGGCCCAAATCAGTCTAACATCACAAACCCACAAGCCATTAAACAAACAAGCCCACAAGTAATTAAGATTACAAGCCCAACAAAAAAAATGGAAAAAATTATTACAAGCCCACAAATGAAGAATGGAAGCCCACAGGTTGGGTTCTCTTAATGGGTTTAGGCTTACTTGCTTAAGCACAGCCCAGCTGCTCAGTTAGGTTGCAAAAGCCCAGTTGGGCTTTGGATCATCCTAAGCTTTGCTTCAACACTCAAGGTCCAGTTGGGCTTTTCAGTTGCAAAGCCCAGTTGGGCTTTGTTCTTTTTCAGCTGCTTGGAATCAGCCCAGTTGGGCTTTGGATCATAGCAACAGCAGGACCAGCAAAATTGTTCAACAGCAAGTGGGCTTGTTCAATTGCAGCAGCTTGCTTTTGCACAGCAGCAACAGCTGAGGCACAGCAGCAAGACCAGGAGCAGCAGCAGGAGAAGCAGCTCAGCAGCAATAGCAGCACCACAAGTTCAGCAATAGCAGCTCAGCAGCAAGGCAGTAGCAGGATCAGGAGAAGCAGCTCAGTTGAGGTAGCTGGAAAGAAAGCTGCAGCAGCACAGCAGCTTGGCAGCCAAGGCAGCAGTCAGCAGCAGCATCAGCTCCACAGGAGCACTTCACAGCAGGTACCTGGACTCAGCAAAGATCAGTTTCTTTCAGCTGCACTACACAGAAGCTACTAAAACAGCAAGTTAAACTTGGTGTGGTTAGAAAACACACAAAAACTCTTGCAAGTATACAAGGCCAAGTTTTAGTATAGAAAGTAAGCAAGGGATCATTCCACAGAGACTTGGGGTGTATTGAAGTTTCCTAGATAGCTGAGCTAGTGACAGGCAGTGAACTAAAGAACCAAAGAAGATTCAGTGGCAGTGAGCCAAAGGCAGTGAAGTTAAGAGGCAAAGAAACAAAGAAAATTCAAGAACAATTTAATCAAAACAGAAAACAAGCAAAACAGTTGAAGATGGAAGTGTCTGAAGATGGGTGAGAATTCTCCTTCACCTAGCTAGTTCACCTTGGTTACATCCCTGTCATGTGGTTAGTTAACTACCTAAAGTCCTTGGATAACCCCTAGCATTGTCTATCTGATTAAAGCATAGGCAATCACAGGTCATTTAGGGTCTAGGTCTCTAACTAATATGGCTTTGTGAATCCCTTAGATTATGACTAACTCCTAGCATTAATGGTCTGTTTAAAGCACCACTAATCACAAGCCAGTGAACCTTTGGAATGTTACTAACCTAAATGTTTTGAGCTCAACAGGGTCTAACCCAATTGGCTAACCAACAAAGTTCAGTTGACTTCTCACCCTAGTGGTGAATTAGAACTTAACAAACATGATGAATCACATGAACATTAACATAACAAGAACATGAACATAACAGTGAAAAATAGAATTGCAAAAAGCATAACATAACAGGACATTGAAATTGAAATTGACCCAATTAGGGGGTATCTCGGCTAACCAAGAACACCTTCTACACATAATACATATCCCCTATTTATACCCAGGACACCCAATTAGGGTTTACAAACCAAATCCCTAAATTTCCCCCAAAAACAGTAAAACTAGGGTTTTAAATTCATCTCACCAATCATGATGAAAGTTGTTTCTGACTTCGACCCACGTTGCTACATCTCCTTCTAGCCTTCCTGCACGCTTCGAATTCGTCTATAGACTCACTTATTTTACTGATTTCTCACCTAGGGTTTCAGAGAAAGGAATGGTGAGAAATCAGTGAAATAAGGGGCTAGAGAGAGGGGGAAAAAGGGAGGGTAGGTGATGGTGGTAGATATGGCGACGTTTGGTGGTTGTGGCAGGTATGGAAGTAGCAGGTGGAGGTGATGGTGGCGGTATGGGTGTTTCTGCAGAGGGTATGGAGGAGGAGAGGTCGATGGAAGAAGGGGAAGGGGATGTTTGGCGATGGGTATAGGGTTCGATGGCTAAGGTGTTGAGCGGGTGTATCAAGATGGGTGTACCGCGAGCTGAAACCGCTGGATATGGAGATGGTAGGTGGATCGGACGGCTAAGAAAGAAGCAGCTTGTATCGACCGTAGGATGTAAAATACAACGAAGTCTACGGTGCGAGATTAGGTTAGGTGTTGTAGTGTTGAGCGGAATCATCGGGATTTGATGCACAGGCATAGGAGCGACCGTAGGATGCTGAAATGCTTCGATCTGACGGCTGAAATCCGAGACGGGCTTGGATATAGAAAATGGGTTTGGGTGAGGATTTTGGGCCTTGGGTATGCCAAGCCCATATCTTCTTTAAGAACAATTCTTCCTTCTTGAGCCCATTCCTAGCTTTTTGGTCTTCCGCACATCACTCTTCGCGGCTTCCTTGCGTAATTCCTCCTGGCTTTTCACTACTTTTCTGCTCTTTTTTGCTCCGCAACTCATCCAATCTTTATTTATTACCTAAAAATGCAAAATTAAGTAAGAAAAATATTTATTCTTGAAAACAATGAAAATACAGAATATGGGATAAAATGTAGAATTAATGCATAAAAGATGAGTTAAAATGCCAACAAAAAGGGATAAATATATGCACTTTTTAGCACTCATCAAATACCCCCAAACCTGAATTTTACTTGTCCTCAAGTAAAACAAAACTAAGGAAATCCTAACTATACCACTGTCGCTGGTCTCTCGAATGCATTTAGCGTATGCACTAAGCCTTTTAAACCACTAAGTGTCCCTAGTGGACGAGTTGAAGTCTCGTGAAGGTTTACCAGAGGTGTGCCTACAAAACCTAAGGACAAAATATAATCTCAGATTCCATCAAACGTGACATGTGCAAAACAGTTTAAGCTCACAGCAAAATGGAGATGTCAATCTAGCTATCGAAGGCACAATCCTAGCACTGATAACAAAAAAAGACATGTGATAAGAGTGTAAAGTGTATCTACACATGTGTAAAGAAAGATCTGAAGTTATGACTACTAATCACCAAGAGATAGTTTCTCAGGCTAAGAACTGAGGTCGAAATCTAGCTAGCTGTCCGGACTTTACGAGAATTGTGAATGAGTTGGAGGTATTTCACAATTACTCGCGTTGTACATCAATGGCATACACCCTCCTTGCATACAACACAAAAACACAAAAGATGACTATTTACATGACTCTTATTTACATTGACTATTCTCTTTTATTTTTGGAACAAGAGAGAATGGAATTGATAAATACTTGATTTTTTTGGTATTTTTCTGATATATTTTTTTTTTTTTTTTTTTTTTTACAAGGAAACACTTTTGATACATAACAAAAAGAAACAAAAGATTACATGACACTTTGCAAGAGGTAGCCCTTTTTGATGCACCCAGTTAAATTCGATGGTTGTTTTTCTTAATGTAACCTCCACCTTCTATCCCAACCAACCAAAGAACAATCTAGTCAAGTTTCGTTCAGTATTCTAAAGTGATTGGCAATCGTAACTTCCTATCAAACACCTTGAAGATCGAGGCCATACATGTATTGGTAGATCGTGCGCGTGCAAATTTCTTATCACTATGTGAATTGTGCTAGAATCAGGGTGCCTAAATATCTAGACTAAGACTCCTAATAAAAATACATATTTGCACAAGAGTCAACATTTCAAGGTAAATGAGCTCCATTTTTATGATTTTTTTCATTTTTTTAATTTTTTTCAATTTTGATTTTTCAATTTTTTTTGGAATTTTTCAATTTTTTCAAAAAGAAGAAGGAGTTCGTTTTTAATTATAGCATATTATCGTGGCATCTACTCTATACCCCCAAACCTAAACTAAACATTGTCCTCAATGTTTCAAAATATGGAAAGAATTAAAATGCAACATATGGAAAGGGACATGCTGAGTAGAGTAAAAGGAGAGAGAATACCCGATTTCGGCGAAAGCAGAATTAAAACTCCGTTATTCAAGGCAAAAATCCAACATATTTCAGCCGAGATCATATTGGATTAACAAAATATATACAAAAGGAACTAAAGGGTTTTTTTAAAATTTTATCTACTGGATTATATACAAAAAATTCACCATACACCAACAATCTAAAGAGTTGAGGATCAACCCAAAAGACGAAGTGTAGACATTTCAACAGCTTCACACAATAATAACAGGAAAGAAACGCAAGTGAAACTGTGAAACAAAATGAGCTACCCCCAAACCTGGATTTTACAGAAGATATAGTTTTGAAAACAAAATCGCGCAGTTTCGGGGGTTCATCATGCAAAAGGTCTAGCTCGAAATGAACTATGCTAGGGACGGGCAAACATGCTAATTCCAACTGTGGTTCCTCAGATGTATTATACTTAGAAGCAAAATAGTCCAAGAGGACTTGGGAAGCACACAGTTCCAAACCTAGGTTGGGGACTCTCAGAAAAGTCGGTTTGTCAATATGGGTACAAACCAAATCTAGGTTGGGTGGAAGGCCATCAGATTGTGACTTATGTAGGACGATAGGCACATCATTATTAATCAAATCAAAATCTCCTAAATCATCTACACATGTCACATCATGCTCACAATCATCAATCAAATTAGCAAGTTCACACTCAGAATCATCAACATCATCAACAAATTCATTCTCATGCATCGGCAAATCAGGAGAAATATCACAATGTGACCTAGGTAGAGAATCAGACACATCAAATATATTTTCATGCATATTAGTGTCTACAGAAGATTCAACTATTCCTATGTCATGTTCATCTTCACAGAATAATTGTACGAATCCCATGTCAATATCAAAATCATATGAATTACAATGAGTATTAGAGAAAACAACATTCATGAAGGTCGAGGGCGAGAAGCCATATGTTATTGAACCAACAGGTTCCACAATATTTTCATGTTCTTCTAACATATCATCATAATCATCATAATCATCATCATGGTAGCATGCATATTGGTCCTCATTAAAAGTGGTGGTGTCGTTAGTCGATTCATGTTCCTCTAAATTAGGTTCATATTCAACATCATTTACATGAATGGGACTAGACACTTCATTAGGGACAACATACATTTCCTCATGAATTTCCTCCTTTTGTAGGTGAAGCAAAATCTGATCTAAATATGCCTGAATTCGTGATGTAGATCTATCGAAGTTTTGCTCACTAAGTCTGAAAGCTTCTGTGGTGGAGTCTAAATTCATGGGAGTACAAAATTCTTCATGTTCAAATTGTGGTGATTGGTACATGTGTACATGGTCATTAGGGTTTATAAAAGATTGATCGCAACCCTCAAAGGATTGATTATGGTCCCAATGACTACCATTCTCACAATTCATGGGCATTTCATACATTGGATTTTCTCTTGATGGCCTAAAATTATGCAAAATATGACAATGCTCAACAGGGTGGTCTAAACTACCACATGCGGGACATGCATAGATTTCAGGTTGCCTAAGAAAATTAGATGTGACAGATTCCTCATGTGATTGCATTTCTAAAGCTGCGATTCGAGCTTCTAATTGATCCACAAGAGATGATTGTGTGAGTGAGGCACTAGCAAAATGTTCATTTTCACGTTGTGGCGAATGATGCATGTGTGAATAGTCATTAGGGTTCATGTATTGAGGCTCGGGACTTTGAAAATGTCCATAATAATTCCTATGACTATTGACATCATGGTCCGTGGAAGGTTCATAACGTGGCATATGCCCATAAGCAAGTTCTCTAAGAGTTTTATTTCCATCCCCAGGAGCAGACCAAAATCCAGACATGATTGGCTCAAAAGCTAAGTAACTATGTTACAAAGCTCAGAATTTGGTTTTTAAAGGGTTTGGATTTTTGGGAAAAATTTGGTTTTGGTGGGAGACATTTTTTTTTTTTGGCAAGTTTGGTTTTAATGGGATAATTTAGAAAAAATTTGGTTGTTAAAATGGGAGCAAGTAAAATTTGGTTTTTGAATGGGAGAAAAGTTTTGGTTTTTGAAATTAGGAGCAAAATTTTGGTGTTTTTTGTTCCTTGTCCTTCTTGTCGATGACCCATGCTTTCTTCTGCTCCTCTGCTACGAATTCAGTTCCCATCAACCTAGTTCTCTCATGTCAAAACCCTAACAGTGGGTAGGGTTAATGAAATGGGTGAAATAGGATGATGGGTTTTGTTGTCGGGTGATGGAGATGGTGGTGTTGTCGGGTGTTTGTGGTGGTGGTGGAACTCGAGGTCTGGTGGTGGCAGTGGAGTTGCAGGCGATGGGGAAGAGAGAAACTGGTTTTGGGAAGATGAGAAGGAAGAGATCGATGGGATTAGGATTAGGGGTTGTTTGGTTGGGAATAGGGTATGTGTTGCTATGGTGTGAGGCGGAGACCTCAAGAGTTGATGTACGGCGATGAAAATCCGTTGGACGATCCCATATAGATTGAATCGAACGGCTACGATGGAGAGGTATGTGTCGACCGTTGGATTATGGGATACAACAAAATTGACGACACCAGATGGAGTTAGGTGTTGTAGTGTTAAGCGGAAGTATCGAGGTTTGATGCGCAGGCAAAGAATCGACCGTAGGATCTAAATGTGATCTAATCTGAAGGCTTGGAATTTAGTTACTATGGTGTGTGATAGGAGCTTCAGATTTTGATGCGCGATGAAGGAGCGACCATCGGATGATGAGATGGATCCAATCCGACGGTTGAAAATGGAGGCGGGTATGGATATAGAAAATGGGTTTGGGTAAGGGTTTTGGGCCTTGGGTATGCCAAGCCCATATCTTCTTTAAGAACAATTCTTCCTTCTTGAGCCCATTCCTAGCTTTTTGGACGTGCGCTCCATTCTTTGCGTCTTCCTTGCGTAATTTCTTCCGGCTTTTCACTACTTTTCTGCTCTTTTCCGCTCTGCTATTCATCCAAACTTTATTTATTACCTAAAAATGCAAAATTAAGTAAGAAAAATATTTATTCTTGAAAACAATGAAAATACAGAATATGGGATAAAATGTAGAATTAATGATCAAAAGATGAGTTAAATGCCAACAAAAAGGGATAAATATATACAATATTTGGCAATCATCAAATACCCCCAAACCTGAATTTTACTTGTCCTCAAGTAAAACAAAACTAAGGAAATCCTAACTATACCACTGTCGCTGGTCTCTCGAATGCATTTAGCGTATGCACTAAGCCTTTTAAACCACTAAGTGTCCCTAGTGGACGAGTTGAAGTCTCGTGAAGGTTTACCAGAGGTGTGCCTACAAAACCTAAGGACAAAATATAATCTCAGATTCCATCAAACGTGACATGTGCAAAACAGTTTAAGCTCACAGCAAAATGGAGATGTCAATCTAGCTATCGAAGGCACAATCCTAGCACTGATAACAAAAAAAGACATGTGATAAGAGTGTAAAGAGTATCTACACATGTGTAAAGAAAGATCTGAAGTTATGACTACTAATCACCAAGAGATAGTTTCTCAGGCTAAGAACTGAGGTCGAAATCTAGCTAGCTGTCCGGACTTTACGAGAATTGTGAATGAGTTGGAGGTATTTCACAATTACTCGCGTTGTACATCAATGGCATACACCCTCCTTGCTTATTACAATGAAACAACAAAAGATGACTATTTACATGACTCTTATTTACATTGACTATTCTCTTTTTATTTTTGGAACAAGAGATGATGGAATTGATAAATACTTGATTTTTTTTTTATTTTTTATTTTTTTTTTTTTTTGACAAATGATACTGATTTTTACATAAGGTAGCACTTTTGATACATAACAAAAAGAAACAAAAAATTACATGACACTTTGCAAGAGGTAGCCCTTTTTGATGCACCCAGTTAAATTCGATGGTTGTTTTTCTTAATGTAACCTCCATCTTCTATCCCAACCAACCAAAGAACAAGCTAGTCAAGTTTCGTTCAGTATTCTAAAGTGATTGGCAATCGTAACTTCCTATCAAACACCTTGAAGATCGAGGCCATACATGTATTGGTAGATCGTGCGCGTGCAAATTTCTTATCACTATGTGAATTGTGCTAGAATCAGGGTGCCTAAATATCTAGACTAAGACTCCTAATAAAAATACATATTTGCACAAGAGTCAACATTTCAAGGTAAATGAGCTCCATTTTTTATGATTTTTTTTTTTAATTTTTTTTGAATTTTGATTTTTTAATTTTTTTTGAAATTTTTCAATTTTTTCAAAAAGAAGAAGGAGTTCGTTTTCAATTATAGCATATTATCGTGGCATCTACTCTATACCCCCAAACCTAAACTAAACATTGTCCTCAATGTTTCAAAATATGGAAAGAATTAAAATGCAACATATGGAAATGAACATGCTGAGTAGAGTAAAAGGAGAGAGAATACCCGATTTCGGCGAAAGCAGAATTAAAACTCCGTTATTCAAGGCAAAAATCCAACATATTTCAACCGAGATCATATTGGATTAGCAAAATATATACAAAAGGAACAAAAGGGTTTTTAAAATTTTATCTACTGGATTATATACAAAAAATTCACCATACACTAACAATCTAAAGAGTTGAGGATCAACCCAAAAGACGAAGTGTAGACATTTCAACAGCTTCACACAATAATAACAGGAAAGAAACGCAAGTGAAACTGTGAAACAAAATGAGCTACCCCCAAACCTGGATTTTACAGAAGATATAATTTTGAAAACAAAATCGCGCAGTTTTGGGGGTTCATCATGCAAAAGGTCTAGCTCGAAATGAACTGTGCTAGGGACGGGCAAACATGCAATTTCCAACTGTGGTTCCTCAAATGTATTATATTTGGAAGCAAAATAGTCCAAGAGGACTTGGGAAGCACACAGTTCCAAACCTAGGTTGGGAATTTTCAGAAAAATTGGTTTTACAATATTGGTACAAACCAAATCTAGGTTGGGTGGAAGGCCAACAGATTGTGACTTAGGTAGAAGAATAGGCATATCATTATCAATCAAATCAAAATCTCCTAAATCATCTACACATGTCACATCATGCTCACAATCATCATACAAATTGGCAAGATCACAATCAGAATCATCAACATCATCAATAAATTCATTCTCATGCATTGGCAAATCAGGAGAAATATCACAATGTGACCTAGGTAGAGAATCAGACACATCAAATATATTTTCATGCATATTGGTGTCTACAGAAGATTCAACTATTCCTATGTCATGCTCATCTTCACAGAATAATTGTACGAATCCCATGTCAATATCAAAATCATATGAATTACAATGAGTATTAGAAAAAACAACATTCATGAAGGTCGAGGGCGAGAAGCCATATGTTATTGAACCAACAGGTTCCACAATATTTTCATGTTCTTCTAACACATCATCATAATCATCATCATCATCATCATCATGGTAGCATGCATATTGGTCCTCATTAAAAGTGGTGGTGTCGTTAGTCGATTCATGTTCCTCTAAATTAGGTTCATATTCAACATCATTTACATGAATGGGACTAGACACTTCATTAGGGACAACATACATTTCCTCATGAATTTCCTCCTTTTGTAGGTGAAGCAAAATCTGATCTAAATATGCCTGAATTCGTGATGTAGATCTATCGAAGTTTTGCTCACTAAGTCTTAAAGCTTCTGTGGTGGAGTCTAAATTCATGGGAGTACAAAATTCTTCATGTTCAAATTGTGGTGATTGGTACATGTGTGCATGGTCATTAGGGTTTATAAAAGATTGATCGCAACCCTCAAAGGATTGATTATGGTCCCAATGACTACCATTCTCACAATTTATGGGCATTTCATACCTTGGATTTTCTCTAGATTGCCTAAAATTATGCAAAATATGACAATGCTCAACAGGGTGGTCTAAACTACCACATGCGGGACATGCATAGATTTCAGGTTGCCTAAGAAAATTAGATGTGACAGATTCCTCATGTGCTTGCATTTCTAAAGCTGTGATTCGAGCTTCTATTTGATCCATCAGAGATGATTGTGTGAGTGAGGCACTAGCAAAATGTTCATTTTCACGTTGCGATAAATGATGCATGTATGAATAGTCATTAGGGTTCATGTATTGCGGCTCGGGACTTTGAAAATGTCCATAATAATTCCTATAACTATTGACATCATGGTCTGTGGGAGGTTCATAACGTGAAGTTTGTCCATACGCAAGTTCTCTAAGGGATTCGTTGTATTCCCCAACTGTAGAAAAAGATCTATACATGATTGGGCTCAAAGCTCAAAATTTGGTTTTTAAGGGATTGGACTTTTTGGAAAAATTTGGTTTTGTTGGGAAAAATTTGGTTTTGGCGGGAGACATTTGGTTTTAATGGGAAAAAGAAAAATTTTGGTTTTTGTGTTGGGAGCAAGAATTTTGGTTTTAGTGTTGGGAGCAAGAATTTTGGTTTTAGTGTTGGGAGCAAGCCCACATTGGTGGGAGAAATTGTGTTGCCAAGGGAAGGTGAACTAAGCCCACAATGTGTATGCAAACTGAAGCCCAATGTAGCTTTTGAAATAGCCTAACTGTTGCTTGTTTGGTCGGAGGCCCAGTTGGACTTTCAAAAGTTCAGTTTTTCTAATTTAAAACTACAGGCCCAAATCAGTCTAACATCACAAACCCACAAGCCATTAAACAAACAAGCCCACAAGTAATTAAGATTACAAGCCCAACAAAAAAAATGGAAAAAATTATTACAAGCCCACAAATGAAGAATGGAAGCCCACAGGTTGGGTTCTCTTAATGGGTTTAGGCTTACTTGCTTAAGCACAGCCCAGCTGCTCAGTTAGGTTGCAAAAGCCCAGTTGGGCTTTGGATCATCCTAAGCTTTGCTTCAACACTCAAGGTCCAGTTGGGCTTTTCAGTTGCAAAGCCCAGTTGGGCTTTGTTCTTTTTCAGCTGCTTGGAATCAGCCCAGTTGGGCTTTGGATCATAGCAACAGCAGGACCAGCAAAATTGTTCAACAGCAAGTGGGCTTGTTCAATTGCAGCAGCTTGCTTTTGCACAGCAGCAACAGCTGAGGCACAGCAGCAAGACCAGGAGCAGCAGCAGGAGAAGCAGCTCAGCAGCAATAGCAGCACCACAAGTTCAGCAATAGCAGCTCAGCAGCAAGGCAGTAGCAGGATCAGGAGAAGCAGCTCAGTTGAGGTAGCTGGAAAGAAAGCTGCAGCAGCACAGCAGCTTGGCAGCCAAGGCAGCAGTCAGCAGCAGCATCAGCTCCACAGGAGCACTTCACAGCAGGTACCTGGACTCAGCAAAGATCAGTTTCTTTCAGCTGCACTACACAGAAGCTACTAAAACAGCAAGTTAAACTTGGTGTGGTTAGAAAACACAAAAAAACTCTTGCAAGTATACAAGGCCAAGTTTTAGTATAGAAAGTAAGCAAGGGATCATTCCACAGAGACTTGGGGTGTATTGAAGTTTCCTAGATAGCTGAGCTAGTGACAGGCAGTGAACTAAAGAACCAAAGAAGATTCAGTGGCAGTGAGCCAAAGGCAGTGAAGTTAAGAGGCAAAGAAACAAAGAAAATTCAAGAACAATTTAATCAAAACAGAAAACAAGCAAAACAGTTGAAGATGGAAGTGTCTGAAGATGGGTGAGAATTCTCCTTCACCTAGCTAGTTCACCTTGGTTACATCCCTGTCATGTGGTTAGTTAACTACCTAAAGTCCTTGGATAACCCCTAGCATTGTCTATCTGATTAAAGCATAGGCAATCACAGGTCATTTAGGGTCTAGGTCTCTAACTAATATGGCTTTGTGAATCCCTTAGATTATGACTAACTCCTAGCATTAATGGTCTGTTTAAAGCACCACTAATCACAAGCCAGTGAACCTTTGGAATGTTACTAACCTAAATGTTTTGAGCTCAACAGGGTCTAACCCAATTGGCTAACCAACAAAGTTCAGTTGACTTCTCACCCTAGTGGTGAATTAGAACTTAACAAACATGATGAATCACATGAACATTAACATAACAAGAACATGAACATAACAGTGAAAAATAGAATTGCAAAAAGCATAACATAACAGGACATTGAAATTGAAATTGACCCAATTAGGGGGTATCTCGGCTAACCAAGAACACCTTCTACACATAATACATATCCCCTATTTATACCCAGGACACCCAATTAGGGTTTACAAACCAAATCCCTAAATTTCCCCCAAAAACAGTAAAACTAGGGTTTTAAATTCATCTCACCAATCATGATGAAAGTTGTTTCTGACTTCGACCCACGTTGCTACATCTTCTTCTAGCCTTCCTGCACGCTTCGAATTCGTCTATAGACTCACTTATTTTACTGATTTCTCACCTAGGGTTTCAGAGAAAGGAATGGTGAGAAATCAGTGAAATAAGGGGCTAGAGAGAGGGGGAAAAAGGGAGGGTAGGTGATGGTGGTAGATATGGCGACGTTTGGTGGCTGTGGCAGGTATGGAAGTAGCAGGTGGAGGTGATGGTGGCGGTATGGGTGTTTCTGCAGAGGGTATGGAGGAGGAGAGGTCGATGGAAGAAGGGGAAGGGGATGTTTGGCGATGGGTATAGGGTTCGATGGCTAAGGTGTTGAGCGGGTGTATCAAGATGGGTGTACCGCGAGCTGAAACCGCTGGATATGGAGATGGTAGGTGGATCGGACGGCTAAGAAAGAAGCAGCTTGTATCGACCGTAGGATGTAAAATACAACGAAGTCTACGGTGCGAGATTAGGTTAGGTGTTGTAGTGTTGAGCGGAATCATCGGGATTTGATGCACAGGCATAGGAGCGACCGTAGGATGCTGAAATGCTTCGATCTGACGGCTGAAATCCGAGACGGGCTTGGATATAGAAAATGGGTTTGGGTGAGGATTTTGGGCCTTGGGTATGCCAAGCCCATATCTTCTTTAAGAACAATTCTTCCTTCTTGAGCCCATTCCTAGCTTTTTGGTCTTCCGCACATCACTCTTCGCGGATTCCTTGCGTAATTCCTCCTGGCTTTTCACTACTTTTCTGGTCTTTTTTGCTCCGCAACTCATCCAATCTTTATTTATTACCTAAAAATGCAAAATTAAGTAAGAAAAATATTTATTCTTGAAAACAATGAAAATACAGAATATGGGATAAAATGTAGAATTAATGCATAAAAGATGAGTTAAAATGCCAACAAAAAGGGATAAATATATGCACTTTTTAGCACTCATCACGGACCTATAACTATACAGAAAGAAAAGCCATACGGCTCTAGCTAGTGGGTTCACAATGTAAAAACAAATGGTGATTAGACTCTAGTGATTTCGTACAAAGTAGGCAACCATTAACCATAATGGATTCATGTAGGTGTCTAAAGTAGGAGACGCATTGTAATATAAATTCCAAACAAAAAAGATCATCTTTTGTGGAATTTTAGGTTCCACAAGCATTTGTGTGGAAAGAGTAGCAAACCTTCAGCCCCTAAGACCCTGTAACATTCAACAACACAAAAAACATGTGTACCTTGCTTCCAAATTCTTTGATCCTCTCTACAGCTACTAAAGTTGAAATAAGAAATCAGGTTAATGAGATGCGCCACCTCAGCAATTTCATCTTCTTTTAGATTTCTACAAAGCACCATGTTCCAATTCATGATCTGTTGTTGATATCTATCATATCATCAAGCATCTTGCATCCTATTAATTATATACATATTTGGAAATAACGGTTGCAGCATTTGTCCATTGAACCATTGGTTTTTCCAAAAAAGAATTGTATTTCCCGAATTAAACCTGCAATGTTGTGTTGCCTCACATCTCCACACTCTTAAGTGCCAGTCCATAAACTTTTCCCCACAAGTTTCTTTGTTGAGGTAGGAAAGAAAGCTCTACCATTTCCAACAAATTTGTGTTTCATAACTTTTCTCTACAAAACATGTTCTTCATTTCCATATCGCCAAATCCACTTGGCATGTATAGCCTTATTCATAAGTCGTAGCTTCATTATTTCCACTCCACCATCTTCTTTAGGAAAAGTTAATTTTTTCCAGCCAACCAAACTCCTTTTATGTTTTTGATTTAAAGTACCCCATACGCATAATTTTTTTTGAAATTTTTGTAGTATCAAATTCCTACTCCAATGGAATTAACTTATTTTTTAATAGTAAGATACATCATTGAAAGTGAAGCGATCAGACGTCCAAAAGAGGCTTCACTCTCAACCATATTTTCTATATTTCCTACAGCTTCCAAAGTACTCTTCTGCAATTAATTTTGACGCTAGAAATGAGCTCATGGGCTAGCAGAACATGCTTTATATTTCTGACCTGCGATACGTCTGTTGATGGGGAAAAACGATTTGCTGGTTTTTCAGAAAGTGGAGAGAGGACCGTGCGGACAGAGACTCCTCAACCGAGCAAACTGCCTAACCTCAAACAGATGCACTGCACGGGAGTGCTTTGAGTTCGAGAGATCAATTTGTAGGACTCCGGCCTAAACCAAGAAATGGTCGTTCCAGAGTCAATTCGGTCACAAAGATGGAAGAGGGTCGATCTGTAGGAGGGAAGATGAGAAGTGTGTGAGATCAATGGTGATCAAGGATTGTGAATGTGTTGTAGGTTTATGAAAATGAACTGTTGGGTTCAAATAAGTTTGAATTCTGTTCAATTGAGAGAGATTGTTGCTCACACGATGATTCTTAGTTAGACGATAGATGTTGTATGTCTGTGAATCGTGGATTCAAAGACTTATTTATATTGCAAGAATGTAGACACATTGATCTCCAGTAAGTGTGACGGTTTCTCGAGTGAAAGAGTGGGAAAGTGGGAAATCGTGGTTCAACCAGTTCCAGGTCGTGTAGAGACTTGGTTGATTGTCCACCCACTACTTTGCTAACTCCCTCAACTGCTTACACGATTTACTCACATTTCTCATCGTGGATGAACACACGTGCCGTAGGCCTCCAGACCAAAACCCTAATTAATATCCCCCATTTGACATGATTGATGTCTCATGATTTGTGGAATCTGCAGGGCAGATGTGTATTTAATTAGTCAATTGTTGACTCGATTAGACGATGAGTCTAAGTATTGTTCAGTCGAGCATGGTTGCCGAATGTTCTATGATTCATGGATTGAACATGTCTGCTGGGACGTATAGTTCTTGAATAAATGTTGATAATTGGATCAACATGATGAATATTGATAGTCTGAGCAAATATTGCTCTTCTGAGAAAATATTGCTCATATGATGAATTGTCAAATATTGATAGTTGAATCAATATTAATACTCTAAGCAAATATTGCTCGTCAGAGTAAAATTTCTGAATATTGATAGTTGAATCAATATTCCTCGTCTGAGCAAATATTGCTCATTTGATGAATTACTGAATATTGATAGTTGAATCAATATTCCTCGTCTGAGCAAATATTGTTCATTTGATGAATTATTGGTAGCATGGCCAAATAAAATATTTAATAAAATATTGGTAGATGGACCGAATATTATATAATTAATTAAGATGTTGATTGCTGGATCAATCATAAAATTATTAGTGTTTAAACTTACTCAGAATTAGGATTTGCAGAGCATTCAGTTCGAAACCCTAATTTTGATCGATTGCTGATCAATTGACGATTTAATTAAAATTACTCACTGAGTGAAGGAGGGGATGGCTATACGGGATGAATGGCTGACCATGTAGCGTCCATGTGCTCGAGTGAGCATGTACCAAAGTCCTTTGTTGATCAGTTGGTGAAAGGATGATTAAATGTTGGTTTAATCATTTATTAAAATAGTGCTCGTCTGAGCATTAGGTAATAAAACCTAATTATGGAGAGATGAGGGACTGACCAAGGGGTATGAAACCGGCGTTGGTGGTTGTGGGACTAGCTGGTGGTCGAATGAGCAAATTCGAAATTGGTTGGAAAGAGTTTGAACCTGGATCCTTGCAAGCCTAAGAGACGACCTTGGTTGGTCAAGGTGGCATGCCCGTGTTACCATAGTGTCCCCGTCTCAGTCCTGAGAATTTTGGTATTTTCTGGTGCGCGTTTGAGCAATATTTTGGATTTTCAGAAGAGTTTGATCTTGACTGAAACTCTCGATTTTGCTCAAATGATAATATTTTGAGAATATTAAAAAAATAATATTTTAATATTTTTCGTGAGTAGCCTAGTCGGTCATGTGACCATTTGACTTTTTAGCTTTTTGATGGTTTGAGAAATATTTGAGAAAATATGAAAAATTAGGGTTTTTGCTCAAACGAAGGAGTTTCATGAGATGAAGGAAATAATAATAAGAAGAAAAATATGGGATAATAGGATGTGGGATCATCCACGACTAGGGAAAGGCCGGCCGGCTAAGTGGCCCGGTCCCTTGACTCCTTTCCCTATTTTTTATTATTTTTTCATCGTTTGAAGGAAAATATGGAGAAACTAAGAGTTTTGCTCAAACAAGGAAATTTGCTCGAATGAAGGAGTTTTCATGAGATTAGAAAAAATAATAAAATAATGGGAGAGGCGTGGGGTCGGCCAAGGCCGCATGACCGGACGGCCGGTGGGTCCGGTCCCTAAGCGCCTCTTTTATTATTTTATTAATATTAATTTTCTCCCCTATTTTGCATAGGTTTCCTCGTTCGTCCATATTTTTGAATGCCCGTTCGTGCATTCGGGTGCTCATTTGCGCCTCATTTACTAAGTACACTCGCACCATTTTCTCGGGGCTTACTCGGTGATGGCCCAGACGCCCGATCAGTGAATATTTATTACTATTTCATGGAATTCAGCTGAGAATCAGCCACGAAACAGAGTAATAAAATAAAATGATTATTTGTTACTAATCCATGAAATCCAGCTGAGGATCAACCATGGAATAGAGTAATGAGATAAATATATTATCTTCTAGGAATTCAATTGATGAATGATACGCTAGAATTAACCTATGTGCAGAATCGAGATATGAGATAATTGAAGCATCATACTCGTTCTGAGGGGGGTGTATAGTCAGGGAACAACGAATAGCTTGACTTCCTAAAGGCGTTAGGCTCTATACTAGCATGCAATATGTCTAGGAGCCGCCCAATCATTAAGAGATTCTATACACGATCTCTCAGGGAACAACGAGCAGCGTGACGTCCTGAAGGCATTAGGCTTTATACTAGCATGCAATATGTCTAGGAGCCACCCAATCATTTTGATGCTATGTAGAGGTGATGATGAAATGTGTGAAGCATCGAAAGCTCGGCTGAGAAGCTTTTCGAGAAACACATTCATCATAGCTCTGAGAGGGATACTCTCTCAGCAGAGGTCGTGAAATGGTTGACGGATCATAAAATATGAATCTTCACATACATTCCTGTAGTCGGGTCAGAAACATGCAATATCATGATTTTACGATTTTAGTCTTTGTCGAAAATCCACCGTTAGCAACGTCATCATCAAAATAGTATGAAATATCATCTTCGAATTGCAAATGATTAATCTCAGGTGCATCAGATGCCGGTCAAAATCCAGCCAATAAGTTCAACAAGAAAAAGCTTTTTTGATTAGCAGGGGCCGGTCTCTTCTTTTATTCCAAACTAATTTCCAACGCACATTTCAAAAAATAAATAATAATACAACGCACATTCATATCCCGATATCTACACAACCACCCGCACCCCTTGAAGGCTAATCTCCTACATCAAATGTCAATTCTTCAAAAGATTGATACAAAGAATAAAGAACAAACGGCATTCTTAATTTATTATAACCAAATGGGTAGAAATTGATGATTCCCCCAATCATAGGATACACAACAACCAACAGATCCAATCATTAAAATTCAAATTAAAAGCGAAGGCAAAATGTATATCTGCCGCCTATTAAAAACCAATAAGTTTGCACAACTAGTATGGGTTGGTAGATCAGGAGGAGAAGTAGCTAACGGGATGTATGGGGATACAATCAGAGTAGCTGATGTGATGTGACTTAAAACTATAATATGCTTGCAGGACCAACATTTGATTTTGTGCTTATTAGCGAGAGATATGTGGGGCTAGCTCATCTGCCACCCTTGGATCTTAACTTCCATTAGTCACGCAATTGAATTATGGGTGAAAATTAACGGCGATTTTGCGTTTCCCCCTCAAAATAAATGGCTATTTTATATTTCCCCCTTTTTAAATTATTAATTGGTAAAACTCCCTTTAACGTGGATGCATCGTAACTAGCCAGTTAAACCCAACACGAGCAGTGCACCCGTGTGATACTAAATGATGACAATGCAAGTAGAGATAGTTACCCTATACGTGGCGTCTTCTGAGGCTAGCTTTCACATTAAAAAAATAAAAACAAAGAACACACCATCGCCGTTGTACCTCACTCCTATAATTTTACTCGGTCATCGGATTCCACATTGCTGGAACCTTAAAAAATCACTCCCAATTTTTCACAATACTCAAACGCCCTTCACGCAATCACCAAATCTTTATCCAAATCAAAGCATATCCAAAGAAGATTTTCCTACTGGATTATATAGTAACGCCATTAATGGAGAGTTCAAAAGATTGTTTTAGTTAAGTAACCATGGTGAAAATCTTAATTCAAGAACTTACATATCATGTGATAAATCATCATATGCACTATCCCATCAATAAACTCATAATCAATTAGTAAATCCTATAAGCAAATGTTGTTGTTTCCCATATCAACTTTATTGTTGATCCCCTGAGAACGTCAATTATAATATATCAAAATCCATGCCCGCATCAATTTTATTGTTGCTGCTGTTATGAGTGGTGATGTTGGATTGAATTTATCTCTCAAATCCAATTAGGGCTTAATTTTGGGTATTTTTCATCTTGGTTTTGTTCATCTGATTTAGGAATTAAACGATGACAGGGAAGAAAAACTGAGGGAGAAACTAATTTTCCCCGGAGAATTAGTTGCAGAGAAATACTGGCGAAGACGAAAGAGATGACAAAGAAGAAATAGATCTGATATATGTCCGTTCATCCATTTCAGTTGATTGCAACCGCAAGATATCAAATCGTTGTTCTTCAAACACGTGTAACTAATTTTGGATTTTCCATTATGTTATTTTATTATAGTCACACATGCACTACACGTGCAGGATTTAACTGTCAGTTACGACACATCCACATTAAAGGGGGTTTCACCAATTAGTAATTAGAAAAGGGAGAAATGCAAAATAGCCATTTATTTTCGGGGGGAAACGCAAAATCCCCCAAATATGTAACTACCCAACCCTCCATCAAACTCTTAGCCGGAGACTCGTATTCTACTATGACAAAATGATTGATAAACTTTGTTCTTGACGGCTAACGATGCATCAAAAATGATTTTAGTATTTTGTTAGAGACAATCATTGACATGAAAAACTGTAAACAACATTAAATTGTGGTATTTTACGAAAGAAATCAAGGCTAATGATAGGTTTATGAACTGTGCCAGTAATAAACCGGTCAACCTCATTTTTTTTTATTTTTTTATTTTGATAAACAAGGAACCTTTTCATTAATGGAAATTCGAGGTTACAATGTGTTTAAGATCGCAAATAAGAGAATGCAAAGTAACAAGAATATACCGTACAAGTACAATACCGAGAAATCCGACAAGAGAAAGAGAAGGATTACCGGGGTAAGACAAATACAAGTATGAGTAAGATCCGATTAAATCAGAGGAAGAATGGGTTTTCTCGGAAGTAAATTCCAACCATTTAGTTTGTTTTTCTTCTTTAGAAAGATATGCTCCCAAAATAGGAGTGATTTGCTCAAATCTCTTGTAACTAGTGATGAAGCTTCTGTCGTCAAAGAAATCACCGATGAAGATGAAGATTTCGTCGTTGGAGAGCATCACTATCGATCCTGGAACCCAACCCAATAACCAAGAACCGCCATTAAAGCAAAGATAAACCTCAAAAGAATAGATAAAACCACCATAATGGTGTAGATAAGTAGAAAACATAATAAAAATTAAGATAAACCTAGAAATCTGCTCAGATCCTATTTAAAATGGACCAGATCTGAGCAGAGAAGGGTTGTTTTTGATGATTTTGTTGAAGAAGAAGAAGGGGTGAGAGCGAGAGGAGAGCCCTCCGTCCTAAATTATTAGTCTGCTTTGACTAAGTCAAGATATTAAGAAGACCGAAGGAGTGTAAAAAACTACCCCTAGTAAATGATATATTATTACTAAAATTAAAAGGAGTATATGGAGTATGTAAAAAAAATACATTGTTAATTATAATATTTATAGAAATATTTAAATAGAAGATAAAAAACAAAAATCTTTATGGATTGATTTAGTAGATTTGTTTTCTATTAAGGAAGATATCATTTAATATTTAAGTTGGTGATATTTAAAATAATTTTATAGTTGTAAAAGTTTGAAGGATATATTTGAGAGTTTGACTAAAAAATATGACTATAAACAGAAACTGGACAATATTTTTAGGACAGACGAAAATAGAATAGAGGACAGAAATTTTAGAACAGAGGGAGTATTTATTTCCCGACCAACCTCATTGTTTGGTACTTATTTCCTTTTACTTATTTCTACCAATGCATTTCTCCTTTATCGATCAAAATAATTGAAGAAACCCTCTGCCGGACCTCTTGAGAAGTATCACAAGAAATACATGATAAAAGTCCTTATTTACTTGTTGAATATACATGGGGGAAATATTAATAGCTGTAATCAGATTGCAAGAGTCGTAGAGCAAAGCTGTAAAAATGTTCCTTTTTTTTTTTTAATCCGATTCAGTCTTTAAAAGACAGAAGAGGCAGTGCTAAGCGTGCATGAAGCTGGAATGCACGGTTGTTATTAGGGCTGCACACTAACCGCACCGAAACCGCAAACCGCACCGAAACCGCACTAACCGCACCGAACCGATGATCCAACGGTCGGTCACGGTTTTCATTTTAATAACCGTTAGATTTACGGTTCGGTGAACGGTTCCACCCATAACCGCACACTAACCGCACCGAACAACCGATTAGTATGGACCGTCGATTAGTTTTGATCCTGATTAATACTAGCCGTCTAGATTAAAGCCTCCACCATATATATTCTGGAAACCCTAATCTCTTCGTCATTTTCTCTTCTTCGTTTCTCTTTCTCTTCCTCTCCCTCTTCATTTTCTCTTCAGCGGCATCCTTCACCTGAATCACCTCAGTCGCCTCCACCACCAGTAGACAGCAGACCACCACCACCTCCATCAAGAGCACCACCACCTCTATGGCTCTATCTAGTAAGTAAATAGGTCACGGGTTTCGATTGATTTGTTTGTTTTTCAATTTCTAGGGTTTTTTTTTTAATTATTCTTCTGTTAGGACTTAGGGTTTCTTTTATCGAAATCGTTTGCTTGTTGTTTTGTGTTTATCAATCAATTTCTTTTGTCAAATCTTATTTTTCTGATTACAGTCATGGGTTTTTTATTTTAGGTTTTGGTTGAGTTAAGGGAGTCTGATTACAGGTAACCTATCTCTCTTGTTCTGATTTGTTTGGTTTCATTTCGATTTTGTTGAATCAATTGTATATGTATACATGGTTCCGTTATTTCTTTAACTAAATTTGTGTGAATATCAATCCGTATTACAGATTTAGATCTTATTTGAATTGGATTGTGTTGAATCTTTGTTTTATCCTTAGGTAGATGTTTTGTTAATTTTGTTTTATTAATACGTATTGAAAAACATGAACTATGCTGATTTTGTAGTTGTTGATGATAATTTAATATATTTATGAATAAAATAATGAACTTGAATATGTGTTTTGTTAATTCTTTCATCATCCAGCAATTCTGTTTCTATCTGTAGTCTGCTGATTGATAATGAAATCAGAATTTATTGATACAATCTAGGTAGACCTGATAATCATTTTGATTTATGATCTGTAACTGTGTGAAAAAGGGTTTAATTTTTGCTTAAGATTTTTGCTTAAGTTTCTAAACATACTTTATAAGGTCTGTTCATACTTGACACTTCAAATCAAACTGATGAGTTTATTAGGTAGGCTTCTGATTTGTGTTTCTTTTTGAATTTGGGTATAACTCCATTAAACCCTTACTAGGGGAGTTTCTAGCTCTAAGTGGAGTGTATCTTAGGAGTTTGGATAACTGTTTAGGTTTATTTAAAGCCTACCCTGTGCCACAACTTTATTTTTGTTTTCAAGTTTTACATAAAAAATTCCTTAGAGCATATGAACTGCTTTATTTAGTTCATATGCTCTAAGGGTTTAATTTTTGCTTAAGATTTTTCTTGTGTAATAAGTAAGAACTAACTTGTTTACCTTTGGCAGGGCAATGATTGGATCAAGTTCAGCTTCATTATCAAGCTGCAAGATGGCAAATGTATCTCCCTTTCCATCCACTGCAGATGGTTCTACTGATGTGACACTATCTATAACACCTCAAGTTGATGCTACTCAAGAAACACAAGCTACACAGCAGGCTACACCTACACAGGACCGTGCACCTGAAGTTGTACCTAAGAATAAGGGGAAAACTAGATCAAAAGTTTGGAATGACTTTACAAGGATCAGCGAAGAAAAAGCACAGTGTAAGCATTGTCACAAGAAATTGCAAGCACATAGTAGAGGAAATGGAACTTCCAGCATGAAGACACATTTAGCCACATGTCCAGAGAATCCCAACAAGAAGCTCAAGGGACAAAAGAGTTTGGTGTTTCCACCACCAAGGCCTGGACAGTCATCACAACTGGTTGCTGTAAGTTATGACAAGGATATGTGTAGAAGAAGATTGACTGAGTTTGTCATCATATATGAACTTCCATTTAGAATTGTAGAAGGAGAAGGGTTTAGAAGATATAGTGAACAACTTGAACCTAGATTCAAGGTGCCAAGCAGGATGACCATTTACAGAGATCTTTTAATTATGTACAAAGATGAGAAAGAAAAGTTGAAGAAATACTTCAAAGAAAGTAAACAAAGAGTCTCTCTTACAACTGATACATGGACCTCTCCAAAAAACTTCAATTATATGCGTGTGACAGTGCACTTTATTGATATCCATTGGAAACTTCAAAAGAGGATCATCCTGTTTTGCTTGATCAAGGGTCATACTGGAGAGGAGATTGGGAAAATGCTTGAGAAATGTTTGTTGGATTGGGGTCTAGAAGATCTTTTTGGTGTGACTTTGGACAATGTCAGTGCAAATACTGTCGCAATTGAGTATCTTCAAACCAGTGTCATCAATTGGACATGAGCAGTAGTGAGAGCTCAATACATGCATGTATGATTACTTTTCTTAGCTCTATTGCTATGTTTATTCTATACTTCTTTGTGCTTGTTACTGATTTTTTGATGATATTTCCTTGTTCCATTCTTATCAGGTAAGGTGTGCTGCGCATGTTCTTGCGCTTGTTGTCAAAGATGCTGTGTTGTTGTATCACAAGTCAGTTGGAAGTATCATATCAGTTATCAAGTTTGTTACCGGTTCTCCCTCTAGGTTGGCAAAATTCAAAAATGTGCTGCTCTCGAGAAGATTGATTGTAAGAAGATGGTTTTCCTTGATGTGAAGACCAGGTGGAATGCTACGTATCTGATGCTTGAAGCTTCCATTCCATATGAAAAAGGTATTTAAGAGGTTAGAAAGGGAGGACAAGAGCTTTCGTTCTAAGTATATTTTCAAAGAATCTGAAAGTGAATCTTTACCTAATACCGATGATGATACTGTTGTAATTGATAATGAAGATTATTATCTTAGTTTATCTAGTGAATCTGAATGTGAGGTAGATGTATCTAGAAAGAATAATATTAAGAAAAAGAACAAGCCCCGTCATCATGCTCCCTATGCTGCAGACTGGTCATATGCTAGGTTTCTTGTTAAGTGTTTAAAAATCTTCTTTGATGTTACTGTTAAGTTCTCGGCTTCAGTTCAGGTTACTTCACATGAATTTCTGTGGCAGTTGGCATTGATCCATGAACAATTGGTTCGTCTTAGAGCTATAGGAAACCGAGATCCTCATATTTCTAGGATGGCAGAAATAATGTTTCGGAAGTATAACGCATATTGGGGGGATTATGAAGATATGAACTCTGTTATGTATTTTGCTAAGTTGCTTGATCCTCGGGAGAAAGAATCTGGTTTGAAATTTGATCTGGAATGTTTGTATGAGCAAGATGATTTCAGGGTTACAACTGTTTTGAAGGCTGTGAAACAAGATATGGGAAGACTTTATGATGAGTACACCAGCATGTATTCAAATGCCAATGCAGAGGAAGGTGAAATCATTACTTACTATTGATCATCATTAGTTCATTACTTAATATTGCTTATCTGCTTTTTATCATTATTTACTATTGATTTTTCTGATGTCTTAGGTATTGGGTCAACAGCTGCTGCTGGTGTTGATGACATGGTTGTTTCTGTGCAAGAAGAGAACATTGAGGATATGCTTGAATCAAGGAATAAAAGGCGAAGAATGGATGTTCATAGTACTAATCCAAAGTCAGAACTTGAAAGGTATTTGCTTGATGACTGTGAAGCGTCTACCAGGGAGTTTGATATTCTGGCATGGTGGCAGGCTAATAGTACCAAGTACAAGGTGCTATCACTTATGGCGAAGGATATTTTGGCAATACCAGTGTCTTCTGTTGCATCAGAATCTGCATTCAGTACCGGAAAGCGCATTCTTACCCCATGGAGAAGCTCGTTATCTGCCAGGACAGTTGAAGCACTTCTCTGTACGCAAAGCTGGTTGCAGAAACCTATCTCTCTTGATTTTCTGTGTGACTATGTACCAGATGACAATTCCAACATTGAAGATGGTAATAGAATCTCTTCTCTTTTGACTTGAAATTTGAATGAATGTTATCTTCTTTTATCTGTTAGATGCAGACTTCATTGAATATATTTGAATATTTCTTCTTTGCATTCTTGTTGCAGACATTTTGGGAAAGGATGAAGATTAAGGGGATGATTGGCTTGAGAGATGGATGGACTGCAATCTTTTACTGATCTGCTACTTGAGAAATGAAGATCAAATGGATGGCTCTTTTTCTTTTACTGGCAACTCTTTATACTACTTTCTTTTTAACTTTGGTTTCATCAGACTTTTTGGTTAATCTTTAGACTTAATCTTTGGTCAACTTGTTTGTGAACTTCAACTCTGTTTTTAATCTGTAGACTATGGTTATCTTGTCAAGACTTAAGTATGGAATGTAGTATCAGTTTATTAGAAATTCAGAAATTCAGAATGTATTTATGTACAGGTGCAGGGTATAGGTGAAAACCGAACCGAACCGTAACCGAACCGAATACTAAACAGTTCGACTGCGGTTTTAATTGTGATAACCGCACCGAACACAGTTAGGTGAACGGTTTTAGCTATAACCGCACTGAACCGAACCGTGTGCAGGCCTAGTTGTTATTATTATCATGATTCAGTGTCTGTATTTATGGTTGACAGAGGACACAGTATGTATAATTTGCATACACAGATATATTTCTTTCCTTCGTCATCATAATCTTCTTCTCGATGTCCTATTCGACCTCCGAAAATATGAAGAGTGGGTTCAAAAAAGACTTAATTCAGACTTCAGAGATATGGATGATTAATTCAATCTTTTTCCAAATTATTGCTGTTTTTATTCCAACTTTTGAGGTGGTTTTGTCTTAAAAATAGCCTTCACTTATTTGATCTAGCTAAAACTTTAAAAAAAGAAAGAAAAAGACTCCTTGAACTTTTATCTGCCACAACAATATCGTCTGCCATTTAATTTGAGCTAGGCAATTAATGGAGGGCACAGATGATATGCATGAATGTAATGCAGTACCCCCGCAGGCAATCTTAATTACCAGTTGCGTCATGGATGGGTGAAACTCTGATCACACAGAGAGGATGCAAATTGTTGTGGCGCCGCAACAATCCATCATCCGCCCTTTCGATCAAATTTATTTTGTTACCCGCAAACATCTTAGACATCCGCGCTGGACGAGAGAATGTACAACCATATATTACCATGTTAGGTAAAATTTAAAAATGGGAAGACCCATTTTCTTGTGGGACGAAAGAAATATACTATGGATACACTATAAAAAAATCTACCTGTTGATACAATATATATCGTCACACCTTCAATATAGGTGTTGCAAAAGAAAATTTCTAATCATAGTACTTCTTAGATACAGTTAAAAGCTATAATTTACTGTTATAAAATGAAACTTTTGCCACACAGCTGTAGCAACAATATGAAAAGAGTGTGGTAAAAAAGTATAACCTCTTACTGAAATAACAGGGAGTGGATGCAGGAATAGACTTCTTGCCGCATGAGGTTATTATCGCGACGCTAGTAAGGGTTTATGCCATAACCATTGGGTGCTACAATATGTTAAGTTTCTTATAATATGACGCATATTGTTGGGGTATATATTTAAAAACATAGTTTTGTAATAATATGCCAAAGTTAGAGAGATAGTATGGTGGCATTGTTTTGAGCTCCCACACTATAGGCATGGGTTCAATTCCCACCCCACACAATTTCACTAGGGTATATACTATTTATACTATATATTATATTACATTAGTCCGGGAGCGGGGCCTTGGGGGTCTTGGGAGGTCTGCTGATCCAGAAACAATTTTTTTGCTGTTTTTAACTTAAATTTTCAAAACGTATTAAGATAATTATATCATGATTAATTACAGTTAATGTTGAAATTTTAATACGGCCGTTTTTTTGCTGTTACAAAGAAATTTAATTGGCATTTAATCGAAAATTAATTTTCCATTAATTCCATTGATTCTTTTTGATTATAAAAAAAAAACTGGTTTCTGGAAGAAAAGATATAGAACGTTATTTTTATTTCGTCAAGTTTTTCTGAGCAAGTGTTGTTGAAAGAGTTATTATTGATTCGATTTCTCAGTGCAGAGAAATCGAAAGAGATAAGCTGTTTTATCCCATAGAGTTTCGACAAAAAACTGACTGCTAGCACAATCAAGAGGCAGAGTCGCGAAACACCTTAAAGATAGCGACCTAGTACGCGACTCAGCAGTTTCTTTGTGTAATTTGATTATAGTGCTTTGTTTCCAACACATATGCTGGCTTATTTTCAACGTTCAATAATCTACTTCAAGGAAATAATGCATGTCAATGTTAGCTAAGTATCAAATCCATAAACAAAAATACCCCTGTTTTATGGAAAGTGATACTTTCGTTTCATTTTATTTTTCCATTTTACATGACAATATACCGGTTAAAAGAGTAAAAATATTATTTTTCCTGAAACCGAGGAATATCATTTTTGGTATAAATATTGAAAACTAAAATGAGCAAATACGGCATGATACAATACATTAATGATTATGACGGGCGGTGCTTCTTCTGTATATAGCATGATGATTGAGATTTGATTGAAACTGTAGCCCTGGTGATCTTATTGGGATTTTATTCAATATTTATATGGGTATAAGTAAGACGGTTAACCGCTAACAACCATGGCCCATGCCCATTTGATTGACAAAATCTTGCAAGCACGTAATGGATGGGATTCGACACGCTTGGTTTTTTGAGTCGGATCGTTAGCTTGTCCGTTCTATAATGTCATCCAAAATCTTAATTTCAGTAAAACTGCTAGGTGGGTAGTATGAGAGATGCAAATTTGAAAATGTAACAAAAAAAAATAAATTAAAAGACATGAGAGATAATGTTAATTCGCATTGAAAAAGACAAATTTTAATGGATCATTCAAATTCACCGGATGGTATTTCCCGTTTGAACAATGGGGTGGCCCCCTCCCCAACTCGGTGGTTGGGTGGGTGTGTGTGTTAGGGTTGGGCCCACCCCACTGTGAATCCCACGGTTAGAGCTGCATATGGGTGGGTCGGTTCGGGTTTTACCTAAAATCAACACCCACCGCTAGTACATCGGGTTTTAGAATTTTAAACCAACTTAGTCGGACCGCTCTTCGCGAGTTTTAAACAGTCTGTTTCGAGGCGATCGAGTTCGGTTTTAATTGCGGGCTAATCCAGTTCCTGACAACAACAACATCAGTAACGCAATCAGAGATATCAACTGAATCAATTTAGAGCAATCAATTCAAAATTATTGAAATCCTAGAAAAAATATTTCTTTAAACCCTAGAAAGAACAAATCACTCTCAACCCATTTATAGTTTGTATGATTCATATATAATAATAATCTTAGATGAGAAAAAATAAAAACCCCTATATTTCATACCTAGTTCATAGTTGAAGATGAAGATTTTTGCCTGTGTATGTTGTTTTCGATTGGTGTTAGACTATTGGTGAAGAAGTGGTTATTATTGATGAGCAGTTTTTGAATCAAAGAAGAAGAATTGGTGAAACTCAGTACTCTTTCAGATCACATGACTGAAGAAGAAAAATTGAGGAAGAAGAAGAAGAAAAAATCGAGAGGAGTGGAGAGAGTAACTGATTGAGATATTAGAAGAAACAAGGTCTTTTAGTTTCTAGGGTTTCAAAAATTGGAGGGCTAGGATTAAATTTCATCAACGACCTGTAATTATCTGGGTTTATGGGCGGGTTCGGTCGGTATTTAGTATCAAACCATAAACCGATCCAACTATATCGGGTTTTTAGATTCATAACCATATACCAACCCACTACGTGTCAGTTCGGTTTAAAAACCCACTTTCATCGTGTACGGGCGGGTTCTGTTTAGTGGCTCGGTTCTTGTGCAGCTCTACCCAGGGTCACTTTATCATTTTCGTTTATAGAAAGTGAGGTTTTATATTCTCCAATGCAAGTTAACATCATCTCTAATTACATTTTCCAATGCAACGATTGGCAGTTACCATGTGCAACCATATACAAGATAACTAAACCTTTTTGTTTCACATGGAATTGGTATTCTATAACAACCTTGAGTTTTAGTGTATTTTTCTCAGGTGTTTCCGTCTCTAATGTATTTGATCCAGATTCAATGAAATTAATAAATTTACTCTTTCCAGAAGAAAAAAAAATGTCCTTGAACTTTAGTGTCAAAAAGGAATTATTGACCGTCATCATCTAAAAATTGTATTTCCAGTGATGTCGTAAAAACTAGGGGTGTATGTTATGATAATAGGAACTGAAACCATTAGGAATCATAATCGACTGAAATAATCAATTTTTCTCCTATGCTATATGAACCGACATCAATCCATTAACATGCGAATTAGAAATTACTGTGCGAAGAAGGTATGTATAAAAAAATTCTAAATTTCTATTTTATTTTAATTATTTCATGATACTCTAAATCTTTCTATGTACATTACAATTTTTATTTTTTAATATTTTCATTCCGAAACAAAATTGAATTATGAAAATATTTCATATTAACCAATGTTTAACATCATAGTAATAGGACCTTAATGATCGAAAAGTGAAGTGTTAGAGCTTTTCTCCGTTGAAACCACCAAGCGTTGGTATGTCAAGTTTGGTTGTCATATTTTAGCTCCAAAACTCGAAGTTGCTTGAAGAGATTACTAGAGTCAACTTTGTTTGGTTAGACTACAAACATTAGAAATGCTGATACTTTCTCGTGTTACTCTGAGGAACCTGAAGACGTATCGACGTCAACGAACACATCATCCTTCTGTTCGAGGTTAGTAATAAATATGTGACTTGTTTCCATTTCTGTTTACGTTTCTTTCAAGTTGTTTAGATTGAAAACGTCTCTAGTATTAGTGATTTAATGATTCTTTTATGATCAAAGTGTCAAAGAATTAGTTGTTTTATACAAATTTGGTATATGGATTACGAAGTATAACTTTTATATTTTGAACTTTGTAAATGTGACATAACACTATCTTTGTAATTCATTACTAGTTAGTATATTGAACTTTTGGGTTGATTCTTAACTATATGAGTTTAAGGAATTAGACTTCCTAAATTTGTTTCGTAGTCAAAAGGAATCAAATACCAAGTGTACATCTTGTGATTGTTATCTTCTTAGCAATTCCTGTCTATATTAGATCACACAAGGTGTGCCTTAGGTTGACATTGAAAAGATTATGGCGTACTTGGTACCCTCGTCATTTCACAAAGATAGACGCTTAATTCAGTGAACTATCTACGAAGAGGGAACTGACATAAGTAACGATCTGTTCTTTTAACAAGATAAGACAACAAAATATTAAGTAATTACTCTGGGCGAATCTAAGCCATATCCTTAACAAGATAGGCAATCAAAAGAATTGCTTTCTTATGTAAGCGCTATGGGGGTTAAATTGTTACTTATAAAAATTATGGGTTTTATTTTTATGAGTTGAATAATTCATAAGAGGTAGAATCAAGATTTGTTTAAAAAGAAGGTATTCAATCCAACCCACATCACCATTTGGTCGAATTTTTTTGTTCCTATAACCAAATGGATTAGCAGGACTATTTTTATCTTTTTTTTTTTTAAATTCAAGTAAAGAAAAATACTTAGCATCTTTAGATTCTAATGTACTTACTAAGTTGCAGGAAGTGATGATACGCCAGATCGGGTCAAGGGTCCATAGTATAGTCAATTGAAAGCCCCCAAGCCACGATCATTTCTTTTGTCTCGTCAGTCTATAGGTACACTAGCGAACAAGCTACAATGAGGTTCTTCAGGCGTCTAGTTAATTTTGTCGTGCTTTCTCCTACAACAAGAGTGAATAGGCGAATCGAAGAAGCTTCCTTCGCTGAATCAACTCCATTGGTGTCAACGATATGATGTTCATCTCTTTGTTACGAGAAGCTCGCTAGAATATATGAGTATGTATAATTCCATCCAGTTTGAAATTTTTTCTACAAGAGTTCTCATTCAAAAGGTACTAGGAAACAAATGCGTCGGGATCCATGTGACCAGGTCATTAGAATGGAGTAGGGCTTAGAATTCATGCTTTCTTGTTCCACTTCTTCAGATGATATGATGGGTCAATCATTTGCTTCATTGGTTCAAACGACTTTCAGTTACATGAATCTCTTTATTTTAGAAAGGTTATGATGTATTACTAAATTACAAGGCCAAGGGGGCAACAGATACAGGACATAATTCTTCAAACGATTCATGTCGTTGAGTATGCTTCTTTGTTAATTTGTTATTGGATTAGCTCGATATTCTTCGTTGTTAAGTGCTAGGTAGGCTAGCTGGTAGATGAGGCTCTCCAATTCTATCAATTCCTTGATAAGCATGTTCAATGATGCTTCTCAAACTGCTCTTTTTTCCGAACCGAATGGAAAAAATTCAAAGCATAGGTTACACCACTAGTAACGGGCCTTTCAAAAGCAATTTTTTTCTTTATATTGTGCAAATGTTTTCTGAAAAAACAAGAGAGACGTGTGTTGAGGGGTGGATTTAGTTTTGGTTCTACCCGTCCTAACTACACCAAGTGACCTCACTATACCAAGAATAGTAAGAGAGAGAGTTTTCTTTCCATTGTACCTTGTCCTTATTTTTATAGACTTTCCCAAAAGTCCCTCCTTTTATGTAATCAAGACACATGTTTTAAACCTCCTTAATTACTTTTAATGCCATTGCTTAATATAACCTCCTTCTTATTTGTTAATCCCTCCTTTGTCCCTTTTACCTCAAGGGTATTTCTTCGTTAGACTTGGGCCTAGTCTCCAAGTCCCCATATCTCACACTAGGTTTATCTCTCCCTTTAGGGACACCCCAAGCCTGTTAAGGGGTTTCATTTTTCATATATTAACATTAGTCTCCTGACTGTTGGGTCAATTTTTAAATGACCCAATAGTCATAAAAATCTTTTTTGATCTCCCCTCCCTTCGCAAGCAGTTGAGATAAGGATCCCTTCCTCCTTATTGACTCTATGATCATGGGCGACACTTAACCTTCCATCGTGAGGATTTCGGTTTCTTTCGGTTGTCATTCCCTCTGCATAACTTCCACGTTCAGTCCCTGAGATTCTCTATATATAACGTTAGTTTGTTTCCCCCTCATCTTTCTTCTTCTTTCATCCTTTTGAACGTATCCCTATACTCGCCATGTCTAGCAGTTCCGCCAGTAGTTCGTCTGAAGAATCTAGTGAATCTGAAGGGACCATGAACGAAGGTTCGAGGAGACCGAGTACTCGGAGCAGGATGAAATCCTTCTACCTACTCTAGCAGATGGTAAATCATATACATCGCGGAGTTTACAAGCGGATCCGCTCTGAAACGCGCGCTGAGGCTAAGGGAGCTCCGTGAAGGTAAGCGCGTTTTTCCTCTTGACGATGTCTTAGTTCCTCGCCTTCTGAATCCTCTTGTATTACCTTATCCTTCTGCCCCTAGATGGCTCATGCAACTTGAGTCGGAGACTATGAATGCTTTTGCGTTTAAAACGGTGCCGCGAATGGCTATTCATCGTGGCGACTATGATCTTCCCCTTATTGATATTTGGTCCAAGTCAAAAACTCATCCGGTGTGGCCGCATTGGGCATCCCACATACGCTCCAATCCTAGTCACGCGGCTACCCTTCGTAGAGCTGGTATCGATGAAGCCATAAACTCGTCTCTTAAGCGAGAAGTGAAGAGATGTATATGCGATATAACACGGCATTTTTGTCGTTGGGTTCCTCCTGTTCATACTCTTTTTACAGAGTGGGGAGAAGCAACCATCATTCTAGAGGATGTAGTCGCCCTAACAGGGCTACCAATCCACGGTAGTCATTCGTATGACGAAGCTGCTGTCTATGGAGCGCTGAACGACG
This sequence comes from Papaver somniferum, assembly GCF_003573695.1. NCBI lineage: Eukaryota > Viridiplantae > Streptophyta > Magnoliopsida > Ranunculales > Papaveraceae > Papaver > Papaver somniferum. Next base: position 239,606,929 of record NC_039364.1, read on the forward strand.
AGGACAAAGAGCTGTGTACTTATTTGTTGAAATGTAACGACGATTCCCGTCGTGAGTTGGTGCGGAAAGACCAGGTGTTGCCAAAACAAAGTGAAGGAAAGAAAGTTGCTGGCTCAGACAAGAAAGGGGCATGTTCATCTGTTGTGAAGGGGAAGGCTAAGTGGGTTGAAGGGAAGAAGGTTCATTCGACGCGCCCAACAGGCGAGCGACTACTGTCTAGCTCTATTCGCGCATATGAGGCGATCCACGCCTCGTCGGCTCCTTCAACAGAGGCTGGTCCTGAATGGGTTACTAAAACCAATCGTCGTGCCTCCTTTCCTCTATGGCTGAAGTATTAGGCTCTGCGGGTAGTTGATGGAAAAGTTCTTACCCCCAAGCGAAAAGAGAAAAATCCTCGCACGGAGTTGGCTGCTTTTATCTTATTTTTGCGTTGTCATGTTGTGTTCGAATACAGTACCCAGGATATCATTAAAGCTGAACTCGTGCTAATGGCAGTGTTGTTGTCTCGTGGCGTCTCTTTCCCGCTTGCGCCGATGTTCTTGGGTAGCTTGTATCGCCATCTAGATTTGTTCTTCCAGGACCTTCAGACAGTGGGTTCGTCTCACAAGATTGACACTTATATCCCGGCATCCTTCATGCAAGCATGTTATTGAGAGCATGTTCCTCCATGCGCGCCTGATCCTAATAAGCTAGCGATTCACCGTAAGGAGGATGTTAAGCAAGACGATGGTTCGATCGAGAGGGTCCCCGTTGTTTAAGGCTACCCGCGGATGGCTCTTTAGATCTTAAGGGGAAAATACCCAAGGGCGATGTTGGCAAGCACTTGGACGTGGCTAAGGACTTTGCACCATTTCCTTACCCAGACGGTCGATCGGGTCCAGCGCATTATGATTTCACTGGGCCTTTTGACACGGAGTTAGACTCGACGAAGCTTCTGACAGAAAAATATTTTGATTCGGCGATGGCCGTGTTGCCCGGTTATATCCCTGGTTTCTATGCTGGCAAGTTTATCGCCATATCTTATAACAATGATCGTGTAGCTCGGCAAGTCGGGTTTGATCAAGGGGTTCCCCATAGATTTCCTCCTTTGGAAATCTCTGATATTGGGGATGTCATCGCTAGTTTTGATCGTTTTTCTTTAAGAGGGAGACGCGTATGTATGATCGAGGGATCAACTTTTCATTCAAGCAGCCTATCCCCGCGTGCCACTTAGCGGTTACCGAAAGGCCCCACGAGTACCATGATTTCTTACGGCGTCGGGCTTTGAATTTTCTTTTGCGCGAATCATCTCCTCCTCATGACCTGTCTATTCAAGACCTTCGAGTACTTCATACATCTGGCCGAATTAAACTTGATGATGCCATAGATGTTGAGCATCGCCTCGTTCCAGCCAATAAAGGTCGCCCTTTAGAGCCTTTAGTGACTTCTTGGGCTCCTCCTGAGGGTCATGAGCCCATACAACCGAAGAAGGGATCAAAGTCGTTTTCCAATCATAAGCCTCCACGGGTAGATGTGTCAAGGCCACCTGTTAATACTCTGACTACACAGGTACTTGTAATTCCCTTTATTTTTCATTCGTCTTTTATCTTCGCCCCCTTTTCTCTTTGATAAAATGGATAATAGGGGTTGCTTTCTCAGGAAGATCCTCATTCCAATCGCGCGGGGTGGAATCCCTTTTCTCATGTAATGGAAGAGTACTTGAACATTCCTGAAAGTGATTGGATTGAGAGGAGTCTTGCAAAGAAGGCCAGGCGAGAAGCATCTAGGTTACCTGCTCCGCGCCCTTGTTATTGTGCTAACATTTCACCTTTACAACCCCAGCAGGGCCGTCGGAGGAGCGCGTCACAGCCTCCTAGAAGCGTGAGTAACAGTCCTACTTCCTCGTTTGTAGACCAGTTGAGGGACCTTGGGGTTAGTCTTCCTAAGGGCTCTGGTTGGGTATCTCAGCGCCTTCATGTATCGTCAGTCCATCCTCTTCGGGCTGAAAATGTCCGTGCTATGGGGAACTTCCAGTGTCCCTCAGTGTCGTGCTGCAATCAATGAGCCCATATGGATCTAGTCTGTCAGTTTTCGGTGGGTCTTCATCCCACGTGGCACCAACCGTTGGTGATCCTGCGGGTAATCTCCTATTTAATACGTGTCTTCGTTTTCATCATTATTCTTTCCTCTTACTTTCCTTTTCCCTTCTTTTTTTATTTTATTTTATAAATCTAAGTTGTTTATCGCAATGGTGGTCATCTCTCATTTTTCAGGTTCCACTAGTGACTCTGAGTCGTCTTCTAGTTTTTCCGCGTCTCATCCTAACCCTGCTGATATCTCGCCTGGTTTGTCTATTCCTGAGGTCAGTTCCCTGTCCCTCTTTCTATCTATATATATTTTTTTTGTTTTGTTTCCATTCGTTTGTTTGCTAAAGTTTCGTTATCAGCGCCAGGATATGGGTAAGAAGTGTAAGGAGACTGTTAAGCCTGACATGGATGGCGTGCGACGTGTTTCCCCTGGCGCTGAAGGGTCTGGAAAACGCGCCCAGACAAATGGTAGTGGTTCCTATGCTCCTTTGGAGAAGTAGACTGATATTCATGTTTCTGAAACACTAGTTTTTCCCGTTTTGTCAGAAAATTTCGAGGATGTGCAGTTTCGCTTCCCTTTGGTAGTGAGCATTGTCGAGGCTGGGGTAGACCCCGCCACTCATACCCTCATTCACGGATTTTGGGTTCCAACGTTTTTTCCGCTGCTTATAGGGATATTGTGGAGCGTGGTGGTGGTCATATGGCAAAGACGAGCCTTCTGGACGTTCGCATTCTGTGTTACATGACTAGAAATCTCTTGGAGGTCGTCGATCGACTCACGCGTGTAGGGGATGATTATGTTGATGTTGCAACGATGCGTAGCTGGGAGACTACTGTGCAGTCCGCGATCAACGTTCAGTTTCCGATAACGTGGTTGGAGGAATTGTTGGCGAAGGTGAAGAGTCGTAATTAATGACCCTCGTGGCCGGCTTACAAGTCAGATTTATAATCTAGAGGAGGAGCTGGGAAAGCGTTCTGAGGCAACTGCCAGTAAGAAGGCGGTGCTGAATCTGTTGCTTGCTGATGTTGGGGCATCCAACGACGAGGTGCTACGAGCTGAAACCGCGGAGGCAACGGTTCGCGCGGAACTTGAGGAAAAGCAGAAGGAGTTGGATAAGCTTTACCCCCCCTTTTTTTAAGTGCTTCTTTGTGTTGTCTTTCCCTTTATCTTCTGGATGATATATTTGATGTTTGTTTTAGTTGTTTTTATTTTTTGTGGGATATTGATATGATGCTTGATTGATTATTAGTTTGATGTTGGTACTTTCATTATTCTTGGCTTCTTGAATCGTTGCCTGTTCATAATCTCCTTCTTTTGGTTTCCATGGATACGTGGGTTTGGGTGGGCGTTGATTGAACGCGCCTACTTCCCCCTTTTTTGGGGTGCAGTGGGTATTAGTGAAAGGCACCTTCTTCCACACACACACACACCCCTCCCTTTTTTTTTCTTTTGTTTTTTGAAGGGTGCTGGGTGGGGTGGGAGCTAGTGAAACGCGGCTTCTCCCCCCTCTTTTTATCGAAGGGTATTGGGCGGGGTGGGTGTTGATTGAACGCGCCTATTTCCCCTTTTTTTTTATTGAGGGGTGCTAGGCAGGGTTGTTGTTAGTAAAACGCGTCTTCTCCCCCCTCTTTTTATCGAAGGGTATTGGGCGGGGTGGGTGTTGATTGAACGCGCCTGCTTCTGCGACATCTTTTTCTTGGGTTTGTGTGCCATGCCTTGGGATTTCTGATGAATCTGTAGATTTTTCAGTCAATCAGGCACCATTGGCCTTCCTAAGACCTTTTGTAGATTTTTCGGTCAATCAGGCGCTATTGACTTTCCTGAGACCTTTTGTAGATTAGTCGGTCGATCAGGCGCCATTGGCTTTCCTGAGACCTTGTATAGATTTGTCAGTCAATCAGGCGTCATTGGCTTTCCTGAGACCTTCTGTAGATTTTTCAGTCAATCAGGCGCCATTGGCTTTCCTGAGACCTTCTGTAGATTTTTCAGTCGATCCGGCGTCATTGGATTTCCTGAGACCTTTTGTAGATTTGTCAGTCGATCAGGTGCCATTGGCTTTCCTGAGACCTTTTGTAGATTTGTCAGTCGATCAGGTGCCACTGGATTTCCTTAGACCTTTTGTAGATTTGTCAGTCGATCAGGCGCCATTTGGTTTCCTGAGACCTTTTGTAGATTTGTCAGTCGATCAGGCGTCATTTGGTTTCCTGGGACCTTTTGTAGATTTGTCAGTCAATCAGGCGCCATTAGCTTTCCTGAGACCTTTTGTAGCTTTGTCAGTCGATCAGGCGTCATTGGCTTAATTTCCTGAGACCTTTTGTAGATTTGTCAGTCGATCAGGCGCCATTGGCTTTCCTGAGACCTTTTGTAGATTTGTCAGTCGATCAGATGTCATTGGCTTTCTTGAGACCTTTTGTAGATTTGTCAGTCGATCAAGCGCCATTGGCTTTCCTGAGACATGGGCACGAGCCTCCGGGTATGGTCGCCAAATGTTGAGGGGTGGATTTAGTTTTTGTTCTACCCGTCCTAACTACTCCAAGTGACCTCACTATATACCAAGAATAGTAAGAGAGAGAGTTGTCTTTCCATTGTACCTTGTCCTTCTTTTAATAGACTTTCCCAAAAGTCCCTCCTTTTATGTCATCATGACATATATCTTAAACCTCCTTAATTACTTTTAATGTCATTCCTTAATATAACCTCCTTCTTATTTGTTAATCCCTCCTTTGTCCCTCTTACCTCAAGGATATTTTTTCGTTGGACTTGGGCCAAATCTCCAAATCCCCATATCTCACACTAGGTTTATCTCTCCCTTTAGGGACACCCCTAGCCCATTAAGGGGTTTCATTTTTCATGTATCAATAAGGTGTACTAGTGTAGTGTTGCAGTATTAGATTTAAACCAACCCAATCTTGATTTCAAAGCGGAGTTTTTCTATTCTGACCATGTACACAAAAAAATGCATATCAATTTATAAATTAATAACTATTTTCATCACGTAAAAATGGGCCTTTTATTTTTATTATTTTACCTATTTTTGGGCAATAATAAAAAACTAAAAGACTCACTATTATTTTCATCCTGTGAGAATAATCCATAAAACTTATAGCGCATTTGAAAACTAGAAACAGAAGTCAAAAGCAAAGATATTTTGCTTCACAAAAAATTAATTTTTGTGTTTTTAGAAATCGTTTTAAAATTTTATATCCACTTGTTGCTTTTTGATTTTTAGAAGTCAAAAAATTAGTTCTGAATGTGCATCCAAACGTGCTATTAGCCTTAGCCCTCCTCCCTTAGCTAAAGGTGTGCAACTAATCTTATTTGGAAACTTAAAGTGAAAAAAGTCAACTTGAATGGTGAATAATATTAATATATATGTATGTCACTAATATTCCAAAATGATCCAACGATTACGGCCATGTTAAACTTTGACCAACTAATGTAAATATTATCACATGGCAGCAACTTGTGATTCTTATCTAATTTATTTAACACAGAAGACATATCAAGTGTCATGGCACATTCATCAACAATATGGCCAACTCTTACTATACATGTGCACCTACATAATACGTTATTTGAAAATCCTTTTACTTTATGTTATAGACTTTCTACGGTATCTTTTATATTTGGCTAATTCAAGGTACTCAATGAAAATCATTTTGTTAAGATCATTTGTTATTCAATTACCTAAATTAAGAAAAACCTAATCCATATTTGTTCATTGTCTTTGGCAGAGGGCATGGGCAGTGTGAAGTGTTTGAGCACACACGATCCGGCTCTCCGTAGAGCCTTTTTCACTCCAGGTGAAATTATCTAATAAGAACAGATAATTTAAGGATGTTGCAAAGCATCTGTTTTATTTTCATCAGTCTTAGTTTTTAGTATAGGAATTTGGTTTTGGTTTGGTTTTGATGTCGTTTGACATTTTTCTTCGTCTTTGGAGCGAATATATCTTCGCTTTAATTTGTGCGGTTTTGTCTTTATCTTTATGGTGATTCTATCTCCGTTTCCGAGGTGACTATTTCTTGGAATTTTTGTTGGTATGTGTTTGTTATTTTGGATTATTCAAGAACATCAATGATTCAACTCAGCGGCGTTGCGATTTCACCTTCAATCCAAGAGATTTGGGGCATCCGGGTTCGTCTCAAACAATGATTAGAGCAAATTACTTCTCTATTTCAGAAACATATCTTTTTGGAGAAGAAAACTATCCTAAATGGTCGGATTTTATTCCGATTTATACCATCCTTCCTCCGATAACCGATAACCGAGGTCCTTTTTCCAGTAGCAAGTACCAGGTAGGGCAGAGATAATATCTCGTGAAGATCTTATCTCCAAAATATGACTAAGTTTCTACACCGGCTCGCCAACCTGAGAAACCTGTACAGAGACAGTAGTAAATCCTTGGTACATTCCGTGTCGCGGGTGGAACAGGGAGTGGACACACTATTTTAGTAGGGTTTACGCATTCGCGACCGTTAAAATAGCATACCCACTATATCCCTGCCCAAGGCTTGTAGGGCTACCAGGAGGAATCCCCCCTTTCACGATCCTGCTTCCTGCATAGCTACAGGAGGGAGTCCCTCCCTTCACAATATGCTAGGATGATTTCACATGTTCACCGTTTCAAGGGAAAATAGTCGATACCTTTTCGACAGATAGGCACATGGACCAAACGAGTCTTTCCCTAAGACGACTCAGGGAAGAAGCTGAAGAGGTAGTTGGGCTTGTTTTCGCCGCGTGGAACGGGAGGACAACTAGCACCGAAGACCAAATACCACTCATACGCAAACACGTATTTTCCATCAAGGAACGGCCGTTTCCAGTAAAACAAGTCAGCCAAGCTTTTAAGACCAGGCGAGCACGAGCATCAGGAACAAATTGTTTCAAGCGGGCACGCTGTGTGCGAAAGATCTATCTTACCAACGATACGTAAGATTAAGCAACAAACAGGGGCACCATCGATATCTTATCGATAAGTAGGCAACATAGGAACCAAATTTGGGCACGACACGTGCATGAGGAGGTACTCGGGCTTATCGTTCACCACTCGGGGAGGGGAGCTAACAAGCACTCGAGAACCAAACACACTCATACGCCAACACGTATTGTCCATCGAGTAACAATCGTCTCAGGAAAAACTAGCAACTCAAGTCAGTGGTGACGAGAGAAACACGAGCTCCCGAGATAAATCATTCCCAATGGACACATTGTGTGCGAACATACATACACGGTCCAACTCAATCCGGGAATAGAAATCCTACCTCTTTCACGTGAATCGCTGCTCTCCACTTCTGTTTATCCAATGCATCTTCCTCACCTAAATTCCGCTTCTCCAAGTCATGCTTCACCGACTCATCCCACGTAAGTTTCGGTCGGCCTCTACGTTTCATCCCACCCTCCCCGCGCAGGATGCGTCCTACGTGAACTGGCGCATCAGGAGGTCTTCGGTGTAAGTGCCCAAACCAACGCAACCGATGCTGGGTGAGCATCTCATTTATTGGTGCTACCTTCAACTTATTGCGAACGTATTCATTCCTGATGCGATCGTGTCTCATGTGTCCGCAAACCCATCTCAACATAAGCATCTTAGTTGTGCTCAGTTGTCTGACGTCCCGATCCTTCGTCGCCCAGCACTCAGCGCCATAAAGCATCACGGGTCGAATCGTCGTTTTGTAGAACTTTCCTTTCAACTTAAGGGGGACTTTCCGATCGCATAGGACACCTTTTTCCAATCTCCATTTTGCCCATCCTGCTTAGGTCCGATGTCGAATGTCCTCTTCAATCCCACTATCGCTTTGGAGCATCGAACCCAGATATTTAAAGGAATCCTTTTTAGGCACTAGTTGTCCGTCGATCAAAACATCCCCTATATACCATCCTTCCTCCTCCCTACAAAAATTGGATACTATTACAGTTCATCGCTTTTTCTCTTTGCCATTTATTTGTAATTTGTATTTGAATTTGAATTTTCTTATTTTATGATGTTCTTGATTATCTTGTAAGCATCCATGTAACCTCTATTTTTCTATGAAATAAAATGTTACATGATATCTCAAAAAAAATAAAATAAAATAAAGGATGTTCGTGGACGCACCCAAAAGAGGGTACTATTGGCACATCTGAATCCTAATATCCTACGACATTTGGATTCATTAATATCGAACAAATTGTGTTTTCACCTATTAATTTGAATCAGATTTTTTCATCCAGATATTAGATAATATCCGACTCGAATTAAAAAATAAATATATACAGTAGAAACTCTTTAAATTAATACTCGTTAAATTAATTATCCTTTTAAAATAATAAAATTTGATGATCCCAACTAGGCTTGCACAAGCTAAATTTAACTCGCTAAATTAATAATCTCTCTAAATTAATGAATTTCTCTGGTCCCAAGGCTATTAATTTAAAGAGTTTCTACTGTAATTACTTTTGTAAAATAAACAAGCATTATGTAAGTAAATAAAAATTGTGCCACATATCTCCTATGAGGGAATTGTAAAGAATTGAACTCGAGAACCTAAGCATTGCTGGTAGCATAGCTACATGCTTGCATTTTAGAAAGTTCTTTCCACTTCTTGCTTGCTGAAAATCGTAAGTAATTCAGTGCTCCAATCCTAGAAATGAAAACAAAACTCTTTCGTTGCCTCTACACGTTCAAGATGTTTATAGTGGTTGCCCCAGAGATCTTTATCATTAACGTAATCTTGATCTTGCTCGTTTATGGAGTTGTTTTTTTGTACCTCTGAGAAAGATGATTATCCACTGTCACTCACTAATGTGATAAAGATCTATTTATTGAAAAGAACTTTTGAAATATGTACATATGGATATTCAAATTTTTAAATGATACGATATGTTATATTGTTAGATAAATTTCTTTGGAGTGTGAATCTAATTTATATTTATTGAATGATGTTCGACATTTCGGACGAGTTTGGAGATTTCGAGCATCCATCGACAACCATGAGATAATTGTATTTCAGTTTATGCTAATTCTATTATTTCAGAAAGAAGTATTTTACTATTAAACTGATACAGGTGTTGAATTTTTATTTTTATTTCTTTTCACAACTATCATTAATTCATTAAGAGAGTTGGTACTTGATCATGTGATGCTATTAATTTGTTAAAACCTTTTAGGATTAAACAAATTAGAACGATAGTAACGTAGTTGCTCACATGAGTAACCAAGGGTACTCTTTCAATAATTAACCTAATTCACATAATTAATCTAATCCAAAAATGTACCTAATTGATAATTAATTTGAGATGCAGAAAAAGACACTGTAAGTGGATCCTAACTCTTAATTAAAACCCTAACAAACTTTATCAACAACTCTTCTAAAATTCAAAATGGTACGAATCTCTCATCTGGGATCGATGATTAATAGTTTCGTACCATTATTATTGTCGTTTGATCCTTCTATTTTAATTTTTCTTGATTTTAGTAAGAGAAAGGATTCATGGACACTCTTAGATGGACAAGGTCAGACATGATTTGCGTCATTTTCTGCGCAAAATCTAAACGACAATGAATTTAAGTGTAATATTTTGATGATAGGTTTCTTTTATAAGACTCTACATTCCTACAAAATAAATAAATGCAATTCGAGATAGCAAACCTCCCCATCTATCAATCTTAATTTCAACCGTTAACTTTGAACGGCTGATATTCAAAGGGTAGATAGTTGTTTCATAACTTAAATCTTAAAATTATGTTCCACTATCTATTACAACGGATAACACATCCTTTTTGGTCCATAGTACGGGAAACCGACTCCCACTATGAAAGGTTAAATCTCTTATTCCCTCATGTCTCCAAATGAGATGAGAACCATGTCGTAAGAATGGCCGTTGGATTAGCAATGAAGTTGGTCTAGCTAACTAACAGGGTATGCTCATGAAAACAGAACCAGTTGTAACGGATCCAAATAAACAAAAATATCAAAATAAAAAATTATGTCTTAAAATTTGAATAGGTGCACAAATTAATATTATACTCTTTTTTATTAGGAATTTCAAGTATTGAGAGACTAATAAGAAAATAGCTACCAAGATTACAAGTACCTATGTCAAGCTGGCCATGTATATACATCCAAATTTTTAGTCCTTTCCATTTCATATTTCCACAATCGGTTTCCCACTTGATTATCATTTCTTGAGTTAGACAACACGCAAAAGAATGGCTAACAAATTAAATCATTTCCCGTCTGTCAATTGATTGAGTGGTTGCTGATCATACCATCGTACTTGTTATCAGCAACCTCCCCTTAATCATCCACCAATAATCACAGAGAATTTAGCGCATTCGTTTCCTTAAACGGAAAATGGGTTGTTTGTCCAAATATTTTTAAATCACGTTTCAAATGGGGAGTAAAAAATAGTTTGGGTGAAATTGCCAAAAAAAATAAATAGTAAGGATGAAATCAGTTTCATCCTAGCTTAAATTTAAAAAATAGCAAGGATAAAACTGGATACATCCTGTATAAATTAAAAATAAGAAAAAATATTTGAAAATGGGCACGATGAAACTGGTTACATCCTGCCTATTTTTACATTTTTGTCCATTTAAACAGTATCAAAATCTAACTGTCCATTTCACCCAGGAATTATTGATTTTGATCTTTTTAACCAATTTTGTGTTCCTTAGATCATCTTTAAATCATAGAGTCTGATATCATATCAACAATTAGCGTCTTTTCTAATTATGAAAAGATAAACCGAATAGTTAAATACAATATCCAAAATAGATGAATAACATTCAGTGGAATCAAGAATTACATATCCCAAGAAAAAGAAACTGAGAACTAGGGCTGCACATAACCGACTCGACCCGCCGATCCGACCCACACCCGTCAAAAATATCCGTACCCGAACCGACCAATCTAGGTATGGGTCGACTACAGGTGAGGCACGTGAAAACCCACCGTATGTTGGGTTGGTTGCGGGTAGGAACCTCCTTCACCCGAACCGACCCACCAACCCGCCCAATATTCCCTAGCATGCTAGCCCTTAGATTTTTTATCCTAGAATGAATCTCAGCCATTGGATTGAAAAAATAAAATACCTAACCCTAACTAAGCATCGCACTCGCAGTCCACACCTATCACTTCGGCCTCTTCTTCTCTCCTTCTCAGAAACAGAGTCACGGAGACTCTTCTTCCCTAAATTGATTAATGGCTGCTTCATCAGTTGATCAACATGCCTCGTCGGAAATGGTTTATCCACCCCTAGTAGTAAATTAGGTGTTAACAAAGAAGTTTATGGAAAATATTTGTCTCCTTCATTTTTAAGTAACTTTAATTTTCTACACTTGAATTCTGTAATTCTTCATGAATCATGATACAAGTAATTTGCAAGTTATGACGAGTAACCCACCACCCGACCCGACCCAACCCGCCTTATTGTGGGTCGGGTGAAAAGCGACCCATTGTTATGGTGGGTCGGTTGCGGGTGAAAAATTCAATTACCCACCAGCAGTGGGTCGGGTGGTGAGTGAGGCCAAACCCGACCAAACCCGACCCATGTGCAGCCCTACTGAGAACCCAATTTATTCATCTGTTTAGGGTCGGAGATAAGAAACTAAAAGATATGCAAGGAAATATCACGAAAACTTAATTAGCTTTTCAAAATATTAAAAAACATTAGTTAGGATTTTTTTTTCTTTATTTGGTAAAAAAAAGTGCAATATTATTATGTGAAAATGTGATAATGCACGATTTATGTAACTCAAGTCGCTATCGCCTCTTAAGCGTCCTCATGCAGCAGCTGCCTATAACAACCGAACTACAAATATAATCACTTAATCAGGTCATCACGTCAATAATAACACGATTAGTACCGTCGCCCAACCAATGATCATTGTCAACGCAATAATTGTATTTCCTTCAAAATATTATGGGGTTTTATCTTGGTTTTACAGTAGAATTTAATCATGGGTTTCCTTCTTACAGAATTACTAATGATACTTTGACTATTATTGATTCGTTGGTCATGGTCAAATAACTGTATCACCGACCTTTTAAGTCTTACGGGTTGATTATGACTGCTAATGAAGACCTAATTAAATTTAATTTTAAGAGAATCATACTTAAATTAATTTTGACTGTTAAGGTAGTTAATTAGTTGATATTTTATCAACAATATTTAACGACAAACACTAATGACTAAACCCAATTAAGGAACAAGTCTTAATTATCTGAGGTTAATTAGATCCAAACCAGGCAGGATCAATATATTCAAATAGTCCTGGTTTGAAAGTTGAAACTATTTGATCAGCATTCTTATAGACCTTTACTTGGATGTCCCTATATATAGAAATTAGAAAAGTTCTTAGCTTAGAAGTAAGAACCCTAGAGTTTAGTCATTTGAGGAAAGCCGTGACAAGGTAGAAACCCTACTAATAGGAGCTTAAATGTCTGAAAATCTCAGCTTGTGTCAGCTAAAAGCTTTAAATACAAGAACCCTTTATGGGTTCTGTGTTCCTAATTTCAAAGAAGTTTTCCTTGCAGCCAAATTAATTCCAAGGTCCTAGTTATCTACCGAGTTAATGCGCATTGCTACAGGTGTTCGAACTAAACCTAGCAGTGGGGGTCAAGTCACGTTTCCAAGTGGCCGATAACTCAAAGCGGGGCTGCTTGAAAGTATGCTAGTCAAGTCAGGGAGGTATAAGTGCCGATTGAGCCATCCCATGCTTTAAAAACCTTACCCAACTATTAATTACATCAGGATAAATATTTCCATTTGATAAATATTTTTGCATGAATTATCAGAACCAGCTATTTTATACATGCTGTCAAATCAAAAACGTTTGAGCACTGCTTGGGTAAATTTTTCCCTCCACAGCTTGCTCCCGTGTCCCATGGGCAAAGTTCCGTAATCAGATTTTAGAGGGCTAAAAGAGTGCCAAAACATCGACAAATAGCTAAGTTGAAATAAATACAGGTAACAGAGAAAACATGAGAGGGAGACAGAAAGGATACAGGAACCAAGACTCCTCACAACTATGTACAATCTGTAAACTACTATCATTTTCTATTTAACAAAAGAAAAGGAGACATATAACAACGAAAACCCTTTGATGGGATTTGAATCTTAAGGCAGTTGCAACAGCAACTAGTTAGTAAACTAATTAGTTGAATATTTGCACCCAATATTAAACTATTAATACAAAAAATAACATAAAATATAGTCAAAATTCAGAGCCACTAGGAATCTTATCAAGTTCTATAAATACCAAGTTCCTATCTGTGATTTCACATCAAAAACATCCATTTCCAACAAATCAAAGCAAAACAAAACAAAAACAAACCCATTTTATTTTTCCTTCCATTTTTAGTACTGTTCCAATGGATTCCGCCAAGAAGTCTAACAAAATCAGTGAAATAGTTAGACTCCAACAAAAACTCAAGAAGTGGAGAAAACTTGCAAGTGCACCAAAAAACACCATCCCTACTAGCCCTTCTTCTGCTCCAACCCCTTCATTATCACACACCAATTCTACCAAAAAATTCCTCAAGAAAACACTTTCTTTTAAAGATACTTCGCCTTCGGCGGCAGCGTCAACGGACGGAGCCGTTCCGAAAGGATTTCTTGCGGTTTGTGTAGGAAGAGAAATGAAAAGGTTTATTATTCCGACAGAGTTTTTAGCTCATAGAGCATTTGAAATGCTACTTAGAGAAGCTGAAGAAGAATTTGGGTTCCAACATGAAGGGATATTAAGAATTCCTTGCGAAGTATGTGTTTTCGAAAGAATCTTGAAAATGGTAGAAGACAAGAAAGAAGTCTTCTTCATTAATCAAGAATTTCTTGGTTTAGAGAAAGAAATGAGCAATGGCGGTTGTTGTTCTTCAGAAGCTGAGTTTTCTTACTCACTTCATTGTCATAATCCATTGTGTAGATAATTATATTAATAATTACTACATCATTTTCTTCTTTTTTACCTCTTTTTTTTTTTTTTTTTTTTTTTTTTTTTTTT